>NC_133661.1:233018609-233098013 GCF_037893015.1 Macrotis lagotis
CAGGGAGCACCAGGCACAACATGGGGGAACAGCAGGGAAGAACCTCTGCCAGAGCCAGCAGCATGAAGCTCAGCCCTCAGGGCACACAGCTAGCAGAGTGGTCACAGCAGCCCAAATCCAGGAATAGGAAGCAGGTGGAGCCAGTAAGCAGGAGCCCTCAGGGCATGAGCATGCTGAGCCTAGGGAGAGAGCAGAGAGAGACTGCCAAGATTTGTCCTTTGTCCCTGGAACAGGGCTCTGGGGCTCTGACCACATTCAGATACTGATCACAGTCAAGGCCCCCCATAGAACAGCAGGGACCCCCTACCTCAGCCCCGTGGCAGAGGGGAGTACTTGTGTTCATTCACAGACCAGGAGGGAAGACAGAGCTTCACACACACAGAGATCCTTATGGGGGTATCCCACTAATATTTATAAGCTCAGAAAACACCCCAAAACCAGGCACAAGCTGCAGAAATGAGTAAGCAGAGTAAAAAGAGGAACACCATTGAGAAATACGTTGCCTGTGATCCCAAAAAGGATCAAAATACTCAGTCTGAAGATGAGGAAGTACAAGCTCCAGCATATAAAGACTCCAAGAAAAACAGAAATTGGGCGAGCTCAAAAAAGACTTTGAAAATCAAGTGAGGGAGACAGAAGAAAAATTGGGGAAAGAAGTGAGAGAGATGGAGGAAAAACATGAAAATGAAGTCAGCAGCTTAGTCAAGGAGATCCAAAAACATACTAAAGAAAATAGCTTGCTAAAAACCAGCTTAGGCCAAATGGATAAAACAGTTCAAAAATTTATTGAGGAGAAGAATACTGTAAAAAGCAGAATTGACAAGATGTGTACAGCAAAATAATAACAAGGGATTGATATTATAAAGCAATAAATTTACATTTAAAGAAAGCCAATATAATAAATATTATGCATTGTGTTCAAATTTTCCATCTTTTTTGTGCTCCCTTGTAGGTTTTTTCTATTATCTGTTGTGCATTGTTTATTTTTCCCTTTCCCCCTTCATGAAGGAGATATTAAGTGTGTATGTTTATAGCCATATCCATATCTATATCTATATATACACAATTATACATACCCATAGACACACACATACACACACACACACACACACATATATATATCTCATTGTACAAGTACATATACATGCCCACATAAATGCACATTATATATATATATTCAAAGATATCTATATATTTGGTATCTGTGTATTTAGAATTTTTATAACATTTTCTGAAAATAAAATCCCTCCTCACTCCTCTACTTTATTTCTACTAGTGACCTTGGCCTCCTATTCCTTGACATATTGCCTTCCCAAGAATCCCTCCCTTACACACTGTTCTATAATCCCCCTCCCCATTGTTTTATACTCCCTTCTATATATTTCTTTTTCCTATTCCCTCACCCTCTAATTACCTTTTCTTATACCTTATTTTATTTCTTTCTGAATTTAAAAAGCTTTCATACTCCCCCTTCCCAATCAAATTCTTCCTTATCAATTCTTTCTCTCACACTTTGTTTTTATGATAACATTTTTTAAACTTTTTAAAAATCACTTTATTTTTTAAAGTGCATCCTATTCAGGTCTAACCCATTCTTTCATTTGAATTACCCAATTGTCAATAACAGTCTTTGAACATATGATTTATATTTCCACATATAAATAGTAAACAATTTGTTCTAATGAGTCTCTTATAATTAGACATTGATGCTTACATTTCACATATACATATGCACACACACACACACACACAGACACATATACATTTGATGTTTATAGTTGGCTTAGATCTTGTATTTCAAATTTTCTATCAAGTTCAGGTCTTTTTTGCACCAAAATCCTGAAACTTTGACAATTCATTAAATGCCCTTTATTTTTTCATTCAGAATTTCACTTAACTTTTCTGGGCACTATATTTTCATATGAACTCCAATTCTTTTGCTCTTCAATGTTGTGTTCCAAGACTTGTGGTGCTTTAAGGTAGCAGTTGCAAGATCTTGTGTAATTGTAACTGTGGCTCTACCTTATCTGAATTGTCTTTTTCTTGTTCTTAATATTTTCCCTTGACCCAAGAGTTTTAGAATTGACTGTTATACATTTGTCATAGGATTCCTTTTAGATGTTGATCTGCTAATTTTTTCTACTTCTGCTCCCCTCTCTTATTTGATACTTCAGGTCACTACCCTTAAATTATCTCTTGTGTAATTGTATCAAGAGTCTTGTTATTTTTAATTTTTACGATTGTATTTATTTTGAGTTTTACAATTTGTCCCCTAATCTTGCTTCCCTCCCCCCACCCCCTACAGAAGGCAATTTTCCAGTCTTTACATTGTTTCCATGGTATACATTAATCCAAATTCAATATGATGAGAGGGAAACAATATCCTTAAAGAAAAAAAATAAAGTATAAGAGATAGCAAGATTATATAATAAGATATAAGTTATTTTTTCTAAATTAAAGATAATAGTGCTTGGTCTTGGCTCAAATTCCACAACTCTTCCTCTGGATACAGATGGTATTCTCCATTGCAGATAGCCCAGAATTGTCCCTGATTGTTGCACTGATGGAATAAGCAAGTCCATCAAAATTGATCATCACATCCATGTTGCTGTATAATGTTTTTCTGGTTATGCTCATCTCGCTCAGCATCAGTTCATGAAAATCCTTCCAGGATTCTCTGAATTCCAATCCCTCCTGGTTTATAATAGAACAATAGTGTTCCATGACATACATATTCCAAAGTTTGTTAAGCCATTCCCCATTTGAAGGACATTATGTGATTTCCAATATTTTACCACCATAAACAGGGCTGCTATGAATATTTTTGTACAACTGATGTTTTTACCTTTTTCCATCATCTTTTCAGGGTATAGAGTTGGTAGTGGCATTGCTGGGTCAATTTTTTGTTGCCCTTTGGGCATAATTCCAAATTGCTCTCCAGAAAGGTTGGATGAATTCACAGCTCCACCCACAATGCATGAGTGCCCCAGATTTCCCATATTCCTCCCAACATTGATCATTGTCCTGCCTGGTCATATTGGCCAGTCTGAGAGGTGTAAGGTGGTACCTCAGAGATGCTATAATTTTTATTTCTCTAACTTTGATTTCCTCATCTGTAAGTTGCCTTTGCATATCCTTTGACCATTTGTAAATTTGGGAATGGTTTGTTTTTTAAAACATTTGACTCAGTTCTCTGTATATTTTGGAAATGGCTTCTTTGTCATAAATACTAGTTGTAAATATTGTTTCCCAGTTTACTCCATTTCTTTTGATCTTAGTTACAGTAAAAAGCAAAAGATTTTTAATTTAATGTATCAAAATCATCAAGTTTGTTTTTAGTGATGTTCTCTATCTCTTCCTAGATCATAAACTGCTTCTTTTTCCATAGATCTGACAGGTTAAGTACTCCTTGATTTTCTAGTTTGCTTATAATATTGTTTTTTATGTCTAAATCCTGTATCCATTTCGATCTTGTCTTGTTATAGGGTGTGAGGAGTCGATTTATTCTAACATTTTTCCATACTATCTTCCAATTTTCCCCAGTAGTTTTCATTGAAGAGAGAGTTTTTAATGCAATAGCTGGACTCTTTGGATTTATCAAGTAGCAGATTACTATAATCACTTCCTGCTATTGTACCTAGTCTATTCAACTGCTCTACCACTCTATTACTTAGCCAATACCAGTCAGTTTTGATGACAGATGATTTATAGTATAATTTTAGATCTGGTAGGGTTAAGCCACCCTTTTTTCATTGAATTCCTGGAAATTATTCACTTTTTATTTCTCCATATCACATTACTTACAACTTTTTCTAACTCATTAAAGAATTTTTTTTGGAATTTTGCTTGGCAGGGCACTAAACAGGTAGTTTAGCTTTGATAGAATTGTCTTTTTTATTGTATTAGCTTTATTGTATTGAGCAGTTGATGTTTGCACCGTTATTTAAATCTGGTTTAATTTGTGTGAGAAGTGTTTTATAATTGTTTTCAAAAAGTTTCTGAGTCTGCCTTGGCAGATAGACTCCCAGGTGTTTTATATTTTCTGTGGCTACTTTGAATGGGATTTCTCTTTCTAGTTGTTCCTGCTATATCTCACTAGTCATATATAAAAAATTGAGGATTTATGAAGGTTTATTTTATAGCCTGTGACTTTGCTAAAGTTGGTAATTGTTTCCAGTAGATTTTTGGATGATTTCTTGGGATTCTCTAGGTGTACCATCATGTCATCTTCAAAGAGTTAGAGTTTTGTCTCTTCCTTCACCAATTCTAATTCCTTCAATTTCTTTTTCTTCTCTAATTGCTGAAGCTAGCATTTCTAATACAATATTGAATAATAGTGGTGATAATGGGCATACTTGTTTCATCCCTGATCTTATTGGGAATGCTTCTAGACTCTTCCCAATGAATACAATGGTTGTTGATGTTTTCAGATAGATACTGCTTATTATTCTAATGAACCATCCATTTATTCCTACACTCAGTAGTATTTTCAGTAGGAAAGCTTTTTCAAAAGCTTTTTCAGCATCTATTGATATGATCATATGATTTATGATATATTTTTCTTGATATAATTCATTATACTAACTGTTTGCCTAATATTGAAACAAACCTGCATTTCTGGGATAAATCCCACTTGGTCATAATGTATTATCCTGGTGATAGCTTGTTGCAATCATTTTGCTTAGATTTTATTTAAGATTTTTGAAAATATATCAATCAGTGGGAGAGATCTATAATTTTCTTTTTCTGTTTAACTCTTCCTGGTTTAGGTATCAGCACCATCTTGGTGTCATAGAATGAGTTAGGGAGAGTTAAGTCTTTACCTATTTTCCCAAAGATTTTATATAGAATCAGAATCAATTGCTCCTTAAATGTTTGGTAGAATTCACTTGTGAATCCAGCAGACCCTGGATATGTTTTCTTAGGGAGTTCAATAATGACTTGTTGAATTTCTTTTTTGTGAGATAGGGTAGTTTAGGTATTTAATCTCCTCTTCATTTAACCTGGGTACTCTATATTTTTGTAAATCTTTGTCCATTTCACTTTATATTTTCAAATTTATTGGCATAGAATTGGGCAAAATAATTCTGAATTATTACTTTAATATCCTCATCATTGGTGGTGAATTCACCTTTTTCATTTATGATATATAAGCAATTTGGTTGTTCTTCTTTCTTTTTAATTAATCAAATTGAAAAGAGGTGGATCAATTTTATTGGTTTTTCATAAAACCAACTCTTGGTTTTATTTATTAATTCAATAGCTTTTTTGCTTTGGATTTTATTAATTTCTCCTTTCATTTTAAGAATTTCTAATTTGTTAATTAATTGGTTGTTTTTAATTTGTTCTTTCTCTAATTCTTAAGATGTATATATCATTCATTGATTTTTTTTCTTTAATTTATTCATGTAAGCATTTAGAGATATAATATATCCCCTGACAGCCACTTTGAGTGAATCCCATTGGTTTTGGTATGTTGTTTCATTATTGTCTTTATCTAGGATGAAATAATTGATTCTTTCTATAATTTGTTGTTTGAACCACTAATTTTTTTTAAAAATGGGGTTATTTAGTTTCCAATTAGTTTTGGGTCTGTATCTCCCTAACCCAGTATTGCATATAATTTTTGTTGCATTGTGATCTGTAAAAGATATATTCACTATTTCTGCCTTTCTGCAACTGATCATTAGGCTTTTATGTCCTAGGACATGGTCAATTTTTCTGTGTCATGTGCTACATAAAAAAAAATATTCATTTCTATCCCCATTCAGTTTTCTCCATAAGCCTATCATATCTAGCTTTTCTAACAAAGTATTTACCTCCTTAACTTCCTTCTTGTTTATTTTATAATTGGATTTTTCTAAATCTGAGAGCAGGAGATTGAGGCCTCCTACTAGTTGAGTTTTGCTTCCTGTAGTTCTATCAGCTTGTCCTCTAAGAATTTGGATGCTATCCCATTGGGTGCATATATATTCAGTATTAAAATCACTTTATTGTCTATGGTACCTTTTAAGAGGATATAATTTCCTTTCATTTTTTTTTAGGTTTTTGCAATGCAAATGGGGTTAAGTGGCTTGCCCAAGACCACACCGCTAGGTAATTATTAAGTGTTTGAGACCAGATTTGAACCCAGTTACTCCTGAGTCCAGGGCCGGTGCTTTATCCACTGCACCACCTAGCCACCCCAATATAATTTCCTTTCTTATCTCTTTTAAAGCCATCTATTTTTGCAGCAACTTTGTTGGAGACAAGGATTACTACACCAGCTTTTTTCACTTCAGCTGAAGCAAAATATATTTTGCTCCAACCTTTTACCTTTACTCTATATGTATCTCTCTGCTTCAAATGAGTTTCTTATAAGCAGAATATTTCAGGATTCTGGTTTTTAATCCACTCTGCTATTTGCTTACATTTTAAGGGAGAGTTCATCCCATTTACATTCAACGTTATAATTACTAACTCTTTATTGCCCTACATTTTATCTTTCCTCTGATTGTATTTTCCACATTTTTTCACATTATCCATATTCCCCAGTATTTTGTTTCTGAATACTCTCACCTTCAGTGTGTTTGCCCTCCTATATCCACACCCTCCCCTTCCTTTCCCCTTTCCCTTTTTCCTTCTCTTATTTATGTTAGTTCCCTTCTTTCTCCCTTTCCCTGGCTCCATCCACCCCCTCACCTTTTCCCCTTTCAATATTTGATAGGTAAAATGTTTCTTAAGTTAACCGTGTGTGTGTGTATGTGTGTGTGTGTGTGCGTGTGTAAAAGTTAACTTTAAGGCAAGTTTGATAAGAAGAAGATTTAGATGTTTCTCATCTCCTCCTTTCATTGTCTGTATTACAATATGGCTTTTGTACCTCTTTATGTAACATGATTTACCCCATTCAATCCCCTCTTTCCTGTCCCCCCCCCCCATTTAAGGAGGTAGTATTTTTAAATCATTCTGAGTCACAGAGAATAATGAGTATGCATCACTTCTGACTAAGAATATTCTCCCTAATTTAAATTCTCAAGAGTTATTAGAATCTTTCTTCCAAATAGGGATATAGCCAGTTTCTTCCCATTGGATGGCAATCTCATGTAGAAGTCATGAGTGTCCATCACTTCTGTCTAAGTATATTATCTCTGATAGGGTTACAGTTCTCAAGAATTATGAGAATATTTTTCCCATGCTGGGATATAGCCAGTTTCATCTTATTGGATAGCAGTTTTTTTTCTTTTTATCCTTTTTTAAACTTTTCATGTGTCTTTTGAACCTCCTGTTTGATGTTCATATTATAACTATTTTGCCCTCTGTTCCTTGATAACAGGTCAATTTTCTATCAATAAATCCTGTAATATTAAGTCCAGGCTTTTTTTTTTCTTTTAAATGATTTCAGGAAGGTTTAAAACTCTCAGGTTGTCCCTCTTCAATCTGTTCTCAAAGTCAGTGGTTTTGCTGATGAGTATTTTATATTTTCTTCTATGTTTTCAATTTTTTGGTTTTGTTTAACAGACTCTTGCTGTCTCATGAAATCATTAGTTTCCATAGACTCCATTCTTTTTTTAAGAAAAGAATTTTCTTCATTTACCTTTTGCAATTCCTTTTCCATTTGGTCAATTCTATTTTTGTAAGGGTTTTCCATTTGACTGAATGAGGTTTTGAGAGAATTGTTTTCTTGTTGCAAGATGTTAATTTTCTCTCCCAAATTTTACAATTGATTTTTAAACTCCTTCCTTATTTCTTCAAGGAAGTCTTTCTGTGCTAGAGAGTAGGTCATATTCTCCTCAGAGTTTCTAGGTATCTCTAAGTTAGTTTTTTTTTCCTTCCAAGAATGTTACTATGAATCCTCCTTTGTGTTGGCCTTTCTTCATTATCCTATGACCTTTTGTTGGGGAGGGGCTGGTTCACAGAGATTTGGTGTTGGGAACTCTAGAAGCTTTACTCATTGAGTGTAATATCTCCAGCTGGTCAATAAGGGGTTTTGGTTGCTTTCTCTGGAGTGTCTGTGACCTTGATTGAGGCTCTCTCCCTTGGCCTAGAGGAAGTGACTGAAGCTGTTGAATACTTTTATATTTGATCAGCCTGGGGCAGAAGTTGGGATGTAATTGTGTTTGTTCTGGGAAGAGGCTTCAGGTCCCTCAGGACCAGAGGGACCCAGAGAATCAATGTCTGCAGCTATCCTGTGGCAGAACTCTCCCACCAGCCCTGCCAGCAAGCTCCAGATGCCCAGGGCCAAAATCAATGCCTCTACTCCACAGTGGGCCCTTGCCCCTGTGGCTGACCAGGCTCAAGCTTCACCGCTAATCAAGCCAGTCCAGTTCTCAGGTCCTCAGGCTTTCCAGGGTCCTGCTCTGCTGCTAATCAGGCAAATCTGAAGCTGATTCAGGCTCCCAATCTTTCACCCAGTCCCATGCTCCCCACAGAGTCTGCCCTCTGTTCCCGAACCCACCCACAATCTTGGAAGACAAATCCTATCTTTCTGGGTCTTGTAGATCAGATTTCTTTTAAGAGATTTGTTTCATATTATATATGAGAGAAGATATGGAGACCTTTAGTGGTATGCCTGTCTTCTCTCTGCCATCTTGGTTGGAAGTCAAGATTCTTGTTTTTTCAATCATAGCTTTCTGATAGTCTGATTATTTCATGTTTTCTCTTCTTGGTCTATTCTCCAAATTCATTCTTTTTCTTATGGGGTGTTTCACTCTCTTCTATTTTTTCAGTCTTTATGTTTTCTTTTATTATCTCTTAATCTCTTATAACTTTACTAACTTCCCTTTGCCTGATTCTAATTTTCAAGGAGCTATTTCCTTTCCTTAGATTCTGGATCTCCTTTTCCAAGTATTTAACTTTCTTTTCATAATCTCCTTGTTTTTTCTTGGATTGCTCTTATTTATTAGTTTTCATTTTTTTTCAGGCTCTCTTATTTGGTGTTTTAAAGTCATTTAAAATTTTTTTCTACTGATTTTTGAGAAGATACTACTCTCATATAGGAGAAGCTATTTGCAATTTAGTATACTTCTTTGAAGATAAACTCCAGTCTTCTCTAATCCCAAAGTAACTGTCTATTTTTGGGTTCTTTCTCCTTTGTCTATTTATTTTAATTTTCTGTTTTTAAATATTCTTTAGCAGTTTGTTGTTAAATTTACCTCAAGTTCTGTGGTGTGGGGTCCTCTAGAGCTTTGTCCTTGGTCCAAACTTTGCACCCCTTTCTCCCCTTAAGCCATTGGTGTAGCTCCTTCTCACATTGTACCGGATATTATCTTACTCTCTGAGAATACCTGGAACCAAGACCAAGAACTCAATTCCCCTGTATCACAACCAGCTAACATTAAGAGATGAAAAAAACATCCTGGCATCACCCCTGATTGTATTGGGCAACCTCACATATTCCTTTTTCAGATAAAGCTCGTTAATGATTTTAGATGTATATTACTTATTGTTTGAAGGTAAGCTCTATCTATTCCTATGGTTTCTAATGTTTTTAATAGGAATAAGTGCTTCATATTGTCAAGGCTTTTTTATGAATCTATTGAGATAATCATAGGAATTGTGTTGGTTTTGTTATTGATCTAGTTAAGCATGCTAAGTTTCATAATATCAAACCAGACCTGAATTACTGATATGAATCCTACCTGATCAAAATATGATCCTTGTGCTATATTGCTATAATCTTTTTGCTATAATTTTTAAAAATGTTTGCATTAATAATTTCTTTAATGAAGCTTTTAATTGTTTCTATGGTTAGTTCTTAAATGCACTTGTTTTATAAGAATTAAATTATTTATTTTCTATTAAGTTTTTAATCTCTTTTCATATGTTTCTTTATTGAAGGTAATTTTATTGCATTATTTTCTATGTATTTATTATTTTTGCTTTTCCTTTTATGGTTGTGAGGTTTTTACTTCCTAATACACGGTCAATTGCTTTAATGCAAATACCATGTACTTCTGCAAATAGGTACATTCCTTTCATTCTCATTCAGTTTTCTCAGAAATTCAGAAATCTCTCATATCTAGCTTTTCAGGATTTTATTCAGCTCCTCATTTTTGTATGTTTTTTTTTTCATTAGAACCATCTAGTTTTGATAGGGTAAAGTTGAAGTCTTATACTATACTATTGGTACAGTTTTATCTATTTCCTCCTGTAATTCATTTAACTTTTCCTTCAAAAACTTAGATGTTTTAACAATTGGTACATGCCTGTTTAGTACTGATGTGACTTCATTGTCAATGATATGTTTCAACAAGATATAATTTCCTTCTTTATTTCTTTTAATCAGATCTATTTTAGTTTTTGCTTTTTTCATGAAATCATAATAACTATCCCTAATTTTTTTTTGTTTCAGTTGAAAAATTGTAGAGTCTGCTTCAGTCATATACCTTTACCTGGTGTATATCTCTCTGCTTCATGTTTTTCTTGTAAATGACATATTGTAGGATTCTGGTTTTTAATCCACTCTGTTATCCACTCAAGTTTACATCTCATTTACATCTGCAGTTAATATAACTCTTTATCTCTATGCTATTTTTCCTTTATTTATTACTCTTTCTCTCTCTTAACATTTAACTTTCCCTCCTCACAAGTGTTTGACTTCAAATCAATATCACAGCCTTTCCCAATATACCTTCTCTTAGATCTATTTTTAGATCAATTGTTTATCTAATGAGAAATTTTACATTTTCTTTTACTTTTCTTAAATTTTCTTTTAACTTATCTTGATGTTTCATAGTCATTAATTTCTACTTGTTTAATTTTATTTTTCAATGAATTTTCTCCAGTAAGCTTTTGTACTTCCTTTTCCATTTTCCATTCCATTTCCAATTCTATTTTTTTCAGGAGCTATTTTGGAGACTTTTAAAATAACTTTTATCATGCTATTAACTCCTTTTTCATGATTCTCTCTGTATCATTCTCATTCATTTTTCTTTAATTTTCTTTTCAAAATCCTCTTCTAAAAATTCTTTGTGGGGTCTGAGTTCAAATGATATTTTTCTTTGAGGTTTTATATGTCATAATTTTGAAAAAATTTTTCTTCTAAGTTTGTGTCGTTATCCTCCCTTTCATCATACTAATTTTCTTTAGTCAAGCTCTCTTTTTGTTTGCTTGTTTGTTTTTTTCTCATCTTTTTCTGCATTTTTTCATGACTTGGTGTTTTAATGTGAGACTTGGTCTATGGTCCTGCCCAGTGTCAAGTTTTTCATTCTGGGAATTCTTGGTCTTACTGCTACCACCGGACTCTAAGGTTTAGCTGCTTGTATTTCGCTTGTTTATTTTGTTTTGTTTTCTGGAGGATAAACTTGCCTTCTTGCTTTTACTGGGGTGGGGTGGGGAGGGGGTAGTTCTCAGTTGATCTTCCCTGGTTAGTTGCTGGCCTGCTCCAGGGGTGGGACTTGTTGCTGGGCTGTTATGCTTACAGTCTTTCTGGCCTCTATTCCTAGAGGACAGATACCATTGTTGGTCTGCCCTAGGGGTGGGCCCCTGCTGCTGGGTTAAAGGAAAAAGTGCTCCACTAGGGCAGAACCAGTAGTGGAGTCTCACTTTTGAGCAACTGATGGGAAGGAGCAGGGAAGAGAGCTGAGGTACAGGTTTCACTATGAATTAGCAATGTGTTCAACTCCTTGCTGGTGGCTTGTGCTGGAAGTGGGATCACTGTGGTAAGGCCTTGCTATGCTGCACAGACAACTCACTTACAAAGTAGGTCTACTGGTTTTCAGAGTCCTACTGGTATATTGCTCCAGGCTTGGAATCTTGCTCTAGGGCCCCTGCTGTGAGATTGGCTACTGCTGTTGCTGCTGCTTTTGCTCTTGAACCTCTCTCCCCTCCCACCCCAATGAGACAGAACAGTCAGGCTGGTAAACTGCTTCCCTGCTCCTAGATCATTCCTGAGGTGGTTTTCTAGCTGTTTGGAGGGGAATTGGGAAGGACTTTAGAGGGTTCTTTTCTCTCCATCATATTATCATCTTTCTATTTTCATATAATAAAGATTCTTTATATTTAAAAGACAACTTAGCTATCCCTTTACTTAACCCTCCCTTTTGGAATTACTGGTAGCCTTGGGGAATAAAGAGTCCAATCCATATAGATTCAGGGCTCTTTAGACAGTACATTTCCAAAGACCACATGAGGCAGGTGATTAGACATGTTTCTATAAGGAGACAAGTACCTATGTGTGGTACCTCATGTGTTGGTCAAATGACTTTTTTTAGAAGGAGTTTATTTATTTTGAGTTTTACAGTTTTCCCCCCACTGTTGCTTCCCTCTCTCCACCCCCAATGACTTTTTTCAATTTAGAATTCCTTAGACTACTATTTCATCAGGAGCGGCTAGGTGGAGCAGTGGATAAAGCACCAGCCCTGGAGCCAGGAGTACCTGGGTTCAAATCTGGTCTCAGAAACTTAATAATTACCCAGTGACCTTGGGCAAGCCACTTAACCCCATTTGCCTTGAAAAAATCTAAAAAACAAAAAGAATACTATTTCATCACTGATTTCTCTACTAAACTCTAAAAAGAAGTAATAAAATTAAATTTTAGTTTTTTATTCTTTCTATCTCTCCTCCTTCTCCTACCTCATGGTGCTACACTTTATTGGAAACAAAAGAGCAACTGGGGCAGATATATGGCACAGTTGGTAAAGCACCAGCCCTGAAGGAGAACCTGAGTTCAAATATGACCTCAGACACTTACTACCGGTGTGGCCTTGGGTTAGTCAATTAACACTGATTGCCTCATATTCAGGGGTACCTCCAGTTGTACTGATTCATATCTGGCCACTCAACCCAGATATCTTGGAGGAGAAAGTGAGGCTAGTGACTTAGCAGAGCACCCACAAATCCAAATCACTTGGTAGTCAAGGCATTAACTACCTGATGTAGTGTTTTCTTTTGAGATTGAATGATAAACAAACAACTTCCTGTGACTGGAAGCTGAAATTACTAACTGGTCTCCCAAAGAGAACAAAAGACCAAGAGAAATATGTTCATTATTTTAAAGAACTTAAAGTGATTTCATGTGGGCTGCTAAGTAGGTGCTTCTAGACTCTAAGAAACTTGCTGTAGACTTATAGACTATTACCTTTGCCTCCTCCTCCTCCTCCTCTTCCAGTTTCTCCTCCTCCTTTCTTCTTCTTCTTCTTCTTCTTCTTCTTCTTCTTCTTCTTCTTCTTCCTTCTTTCTCTTCTCTCTTCTCTCTCTCTCTCATTCATTTTCTCTCTCTCTTATTCATTCTCTGTCTCTGTCTCTCTCTCTATCTCTCTCTGTCTCTCTGTCTCTCTCTCTCTCTCTCTCTCTCTCTCTCTCTCTCTCCCTCTCTCTCCCTTCCTCCCTCCCTCCTCTTCCTTGGATTAATCCTGTCATTTCAATATTATATACAAGTTGATTCAAGGAAACTCCTTCCAGTGGTACAAATTAGCATCTCATCTTCATTTTATTGTCTTGGGGACTTGGGGGCACTGAAAGATTAAGAGACTTTTGTAAAGTCACATAACCACAATGTGTCAGAGGCAACAGTGAAACCCAGGTTATGTTTGACACCAAGGCCAACTCAAGTCATTGTGTCAATTTTCTTATCAATCTGATATGTGAAAGAAAAAATAAAATTCAATTTTTTCACAAAAAGAAAAATAATTACTGTGCTTCTAACCATTCTCATTTTCTCTTTTTTTACTTTGTATTCTATTTCCCCCATTTCTTCCTCTTATTTTTAATCTATTATTTTATCAGTTTTTTAATTCATCTAGATCTTAGCACCTTAAAATATAAGATTATCTATCACTAACATTCTAGATGTATAGGAATTTCAATTAAGATTAATATAATGTACTCATAATTTTTGTGAGTTTTCCTTCATTTTTTGTTCTAACATTTCTTTTTTTGCTCTCAAACCTTTGCTTTAGCTTTAAGAAAGTGATGCATCTAATTTCACAAGAAGGAAATAGGTATTGTCTTAATCTTTTAAGTGAAAAAATTAGATAAAAATGATGCAAAATTAGCAGTAAACTTGATTCAGGCTGAATTGATGTAGCAAAAGATTGATTAATTTTTATCTTAATTTCCAAAAATATACCCAATGCTCACATATAAAATTTTTAAGTTCCTGATTTTCTTATCACTTGCTATTGAAGGTACTCTATACCTTCAGGAATATAATACCAAAAAACAAATCTGACCAGCAAATGGAGACATAATCCAAAGAACCATAGCACCATTTTTATTTTCTTTGACAAATATAATTCCCTACCATCTCTATTTTCAATTTTTCTATGCTAACTTGATTTCATTTTAGAAATGGCCAACTTATTTTCTTCTCGGTTTGCCTGTAGCAAGTAGACACATACAGCATAGTTTAACAGAAATTATTGAATCTGTAAATAACTGCTCTGGTACATGAAATTCTTCATAGAAATTTCAGGGACCCTCAAAGTTTTGTACTGTGAAACAGCATGTTGAAATTGAAACCTGAAGAAGTAGTTCATATTCTATCTAAGTCCTATGAGCCTATAAGAAAGTTTAAAGGCAGGAGAACAGTTGTAGTTCAATTTGACTATTGCTCTAGGTTATGCAATTTCCTTTTAGGAGTCAAAAATTGAGCAACTTACAATGTACTATCTCTTTCCTCAGAGCCCCCATATAAAAAATCAATTTATTACATTAGTTTTCTGCTTCCATTTGACATTGCTTGTCTTAATGGGAATTAAGGAAGTATTATAAAAAGTGTCATATTCTCTCGGGGCAGCTAGGTGGTGCAGTGGATAGGGCATGGGTCCTGGATTCAAGAAGGCCTGAGTTCAAATTTGGCCTCAGACACTTAGTAATTACCAAGTTTTGTGGCCTTGGGCAATTCACTTAACCCCACTGCTTTGCAAAAACCTAAAATAAAGTGTCATTCTCAGAGACAAACAGATGAAATTTCCTCCTTTAGTCTGCTATTAATTCATTTATTCCTTTTATCACAAGATTCAAAGGTCAGTTGATAAATTTTTGATTTTCAGTCAATTCAGTACTGTTTGATTCTTTGTGATTCCATTTGGGGATTCATAGGCAAAGATACTAAAAGGGTTTGATGTTTTCCTCCAGTTGATTTTACAGATGAGGAAACTGAGTCAAAGAGGGTTTAGTGAATTGTCAATGTTGAGATATCAAATGTCTAAGTTCAGATGTCTTCTTCAATCTAGACCCGGGTGTTTTTCAACTCTGCACTGGATTTCCTATTTAATAAATATGAATCTCATAAAATATTTAAAATTAAACCATCATTCTTGCTAATTCTAAGTCTCAGCTTGGAAAAATTGGGAAAATCTGTTTTGCCACTAACTCCACCCCCCATTCCTAACCTTCTTATTGAGAGATTTAGACAACTGAATGTGTTACTTTCTATATAATGTATTAATAGTAACAAATGATCCAAATATATGAATACATATTTACATAATATGTCACTGGACAAGGAACTTTACAGGCTACAATAACTGCAATTTCAAAAAAAAAAAAAAAAAAACTTTGACCACAACCCAGCAATTCTTTTATCTCAGGATAGCAGAGAAATTTTCACAGAATATCTTCTCAACTATTTCTTCATAAATCAAATAGTTTATTCAATTTCTTTACAAGTCAGTTATACCCAGTGTAATTTTTTTGCTTTTAATTTTTTTTTAGAATTTTCAAGGCAATGGGGTTAAGTGGCTTGCCCAAGGCCACATGGCTAGGTAATTATTAAGTGTCTGAGGTTGGATTTGAACCCAGGTACTACTTACTCCAAGGCCAGTGCTCTATTCACTGCGCCACCTAGCCACGCCCCCTTTTTTTCAAAACATGTCTCTAGATTTCTCTCAAGTCAAGAAAGAAAAGCAAAAGATGAGGGTGTGTTCTTGAGGAGATCATGTTCTAATAGCACAGACAACATAGAAACAACTGTAAACAAGGTAAAGGCTTTATTATGTGAAGTAATCTTAAAGGGAAGGTATTAGCATCATTGGGGATCTTTTTTTTTTTACTAAGAGTGAGATACTTGACTGTTGTCCTTTGTTCTCTAAGAGAACCAAAATGACATCACTATGATACACTCAAGCTGCAGTGTATCTGACTGTGGCAGATCAGATCAATATGAGCTCAGAGTATTCTACCACAGGTCAAACACAAAAAGTCCATGTGAACATTTAGGATGGATTCTTTAAATTTTTGCATCTTGTGCTTCTTTTAAGTTAATTAAATTCTGCTTTGCTAATAGAGAACAACACATTCTCTGCTGAGGATTTTATTTTTATCATTATTCAGTTGTGTTTTAGTCATGTACCCTTCATGTTTTAGTCATGTAACCTTCATGACCCCATTTTTGGTCTTCTCTTGGCAAAGATGCTGAAATGGATTGTCATTTTCTTTTCTACCTCTTTACAGATGAGGAAACTTAGGTAAACAGAATGCTCAGGGTCACTCAGCTAGTGTCTGAGTTTGGATTTGAACTCAGGAAGATGAATCAAGAAGATTCAAAATTGAGACAGCTAGGTATCACAGTGGATAGAGTACTGACTCTGGACTCAGGTAGTCCTGAGTTCAAATCCAGCCTCAGACACTTAATACTTACTTAGCTACCTGACCTTGGGTGAGTCACTTAGGCCCATTGCCTTGAAAAAAACAACAAAATAAAGATACATCCACTATCTCATCTAAGTGGTTCTGTCCTGCTTTAGAAGAAACAGAAGGTTAAAGTGGGATATAATATATCTCACAGAACAAGTGGAAAAATGCTCAGTAAGGCCTTAGAGATATTCTGGATAGCACTGTTTGAAGTAAGGGCAAGGGAAAATCAGTTACAAGGTAGTTGATAGAATTAAATAAATATGTACATTCATTTTTGTATTTTAATTATAACCTGAGTCCACTTATATATCTATATAGTAAATATGCAAAAAAAATCTGGTGATATAAAAGAAAGCTAGGTTATAATCTTTGCTCTTCCTTTGACTCATTAAATGCATATATAAGATCTTCTAACTTCAGAGATGTTCAATTATTTGCATATATATTTATAATATATATGTAAATTATATTATATATGTAAATTTTACTCATATTTATATTTATAAATTATATATGTGTAAATTATATGTTATATCTGTAAATTATATTATAATATATGTATATATTATTTACTTCCTTTAAGAAGTATCTTTCTGGTTATAAATATTTATATCTATCTATTTATATAGTTATGCATATATCTATTACACACGTGGGAATGGCAAGATGTCAGACTGGATATAGCACTGATACTGGAATCAGAGGGACCTGAGTTCAAATCCAACCTCAGACACTTGATGCTTTCTAGCTGTGTGATCCAGAGCAAGTCATTTAACCCTGATGGCCTTGCATCCAGGGCCATCTCTAGTTATCCTGATTTATATTTGGTCACAGATGGCTCTGGAGTGGAACCTGGTGACTTAGCACAGCACGTTCCCCCTTCCCCCACTCAAATCCACTTCAAGTGTGTGTAATGACATCACCTCTTTGATGACATGATCTTCTTCAAGAAAGTACAAACAACAACAAGATGTCTGTGTGTCTATAAATATGCATAAATATCCATGTTATTAAGAGAAAAGATTGATTTTTAAGAAATATCACTCAAAATTTTAACATTTTAAAGAAAGAGGAGATATATGATTAAGTTGCAAATCAGAGGTACAGAAAGTAAGTGGTTATGGTTCAGAGACAGGAGAGTTTGTTCTGAGATAGAATGCTTAATGAAGATAAAAAAAAAACCTAGCACTTAAATATATAGAGGTTTTTGAAAGGGAAAAAAATGACTAAAATGATTCCAAACAAAGAATGGAGATATGAAAAAACCTAGAGGCAAGAATGCTCATAAGATGATCTTGGGCAAAAAAAGTGGAAGGTTTATGCATGTAGTGGAATGAGAGAGATAATATTGGAAAAGGTATATTAGGGACAGATTGGGGAGATCCTGAAAAGTAAAATTAAGGAGATAATAATTCATATGACTCCTCTTTGGTTTTCTTGCCTCCCCTACTGGTAGGAAATGAGAGTTCCCTATAGTCACCAAAAGGAAGTATTTGGAGATCCTGCACTGTCTACCTTGAAGGTGAAAAAGTAATCTAAATTAATGCACTACTATAATGGTGTAACGAAGATATGATGGAAAGAGTGCTGGCTCTTAAGTGACAGAACCTAGGTCGAAATAATAAGATTTGCCTGTGATTTTCCTCCTTACATTCTAAAACTATAATTCCACAAACTAAATAATATGGTAATTGAACTCCAAAAAGTATATAATTGGTAATTTAAAAGGCACATTTTGGGGTCAGGTTGATTTATTCTTCCTACAATCCCAATTAAGAAATTTTTTAGACTCTGTTAAGTCTAGTAAGTGACCAGGTGACAGAAGGATCTTTGTAATAGAAAGTATATGTTCTTTTAAGATTTTTTTTTTACTATTTTGGACTACAAATCTCAAGTTATTGTTCTTTTTTTATTCCTAAACATTCCCAATCATTCTTCCTTTAATACTAAAGTTGCAGGTACAGGTAGTTCTTCATGGTGAAACATTTCTATGATGCAATCAAAAAATGAAACAAAAATATTCAGGAACAACAAAATTAATCCTTAGATAAGTATTGACTCGGATTTTAGATACATAGCATAGGAATTTTCTTAAATGGATAGGCAGGTTATACATTTGCCTAAAAGATTTTTATGGGAAACACACAAAGCAAAATCTCACATGGTGGTCAGAAAAAGTGATGCATGAACACTCTTAAAGTTCTCTGTTAAGAACTTCGGAATTCATCTCATGACTTGGGAGACACTGGTTCAGGACCTCCTAGTCTGATGACTTGAAACTCCTATGGAAATTATGTTTTTTTTTTTATATTTCTCTTCTTATCCAAAGTTTGAATTAATCTATTACCAAGAGATCCTGGGTCCAAATTCAGTCTATGCCTGATGAGATTTCCAGGGTTCAGAAGAGACATGGCTTTATAGACACATAAATGATTGTTGTTATCCTTTATTGTTTTTATTGGAATAGAGATAGTTACAGAAATGTATCATATTTCTTTGGAATTAGAAACTCTCAAGTGAGAAATCTTCCTTTACCATTTCATGCCAGTACTTCTCTACAATTTATTGTCAAGAGTGCCTTAGAGCATGAAGAGGTTTAGTTACTTTTCTTGAGCATAGCCAGTAAAGGCAAGTCTTGAATCCAGGGTTAATTTAAAAATTTACTTGCTTACTGATTCTCTGCTAAATGTAAAAACGCTGAATGGAATATACCAACATATGCTTCTATGAGGAATCAAAATTATTATGGATAAGGAAAAAGCTATCTTTCAGTTACTGTGCTAAGCCTTCTCTAATTATCATATTTGATTCTCATATCAACCATGTTACTGTTATTATTCCAAGATTACAATTAAGGATACTGAGACAGGCAAAGGTTAAGTTATTTGCCTAGAGTCACATTGTTATTAAATGTATGAGATCAAATTTGAATTCAGTTCTTCCTGACTCAAGATTCTGAGCTCTATCTACTACTGCCACCTAGCTATCATATAATCGGCATTTATTGAAATACAATTTATCAAAAAAAGGTGGGATAGCTAAATTGTAATTAGCAAAATAAGAGTCCACAATCCCTTAGAAAATGAGAAATATTGCCCCAAAGAGACAGAACTAAAGAAAAGAATGTTCACAATTCTCCTGTAATTAGTCAGCAAACCATTAGTCAGCATACACTCAAATGAATAAATATTTCTTTATAAATAAATAAATAATAAGCACAGTTTCTCAAATGAATAAACTATTCATGTTATCTGATAATTGAATTTAGGTAAGTGACTTAATCTTTTTGGGCCTCACTTTACATCTGTAAAAGGGGATGATAGTAATTCTAGTATTTCCCTCTCAAGGTGATTATGAAGATGAAATAAGGTAAACAAAACTGTAAATTTTGAAATATATTGACCTCAGTCATTTATATTATAAAATATCTCAAAGAGAAATGCTAACTCTTTCAGGGGAGATAGTTTAGACTTGTGATATATTTAGAGAAAGATTTGAAAATTATTAAATGAAAATTCCTTCAAATTATTCCATATTATCAAGTCCTAATCCCTTAAAACTTTGGGAGAGATAGGGTTGCTATGTAATGCCCTTCTTAAAAATAATTTTTTAAACTTCTCATCATCATCCAATTACCAATTTGCCTCAACAGTGTCCTAGCGTTAAGTTTTTATATAATTTCACTAGGATTTTTGACCCATACTTTACTTATATTTTGGCCCACACTTACTTTTATTTTGGTCCACACTTACTTATATTCCTTTTTTTTCTTTATTTTTAATTTTTTCCCAAATACTTGCAAAGTTAATTTTCAACATTCATCCTTTTGCAAGCTTTTGATTTCTACCTTTTTCTACCAACCTCCCTTCTCTACCCACTTTCTATGAAGCAAACAATCTAATAAAGTTTATACATGTGCAATTGTGTTTAAAATTTTTCCATATTAGTTATGTGGTGAATGAAAAATTAGAATTAAGGAGGAGAAGAAAAGGATCAAGAGAGAGAAATAAACGATATAAAAGAAGTTTTAAAAAGTGAACATAGTATGCTTTACTCAGCATCCAAACTCCATATTTTTTTCTCTGCACGTGGATGGCTTTGACAAGACTGTCAGGATTCTCTTTGATCATTGAATTGCTGAGAGGAGTTGTATCCATCATACTTGATCATCTTACAATATTTTGCCAAATGTGCACAATGTTCTCCTGGTTCTACTCACTTCACTCCACATCAGTTAATGATTTTCGAAAGTCCAGACACTTAGGATTTTCTATTGAACAAAAGTACTCTATAAATTGTTCAGCTATTCTCCATATGATGGGCATTCCCTCAGTTTCCAATTCTTTGGTACTACAAAAAGAGTTGATTAAATTATTTTTGTACATATGAACCTATTCCCCTTTTTATGAACTCTTTGTAATATAGAACTAGTAGTGGCATTGTGGGATCAAAGGGTATGCTCAGTTTTATTGATTTTTTTGTTCTCTAGAATGGTTCAATCAGTTTACAACTCCACCAACAGTGTGTTGTGTCCTAGTTTTCCCTTATCTTTACAATATTGATCATTTTCTTTTTTTGTCATTTTAGTCAATCTAATAGATGTGAAGTGGTATCTCAGAATTGCTTTTCTCTTATCACTAATGATTTGAATTTTTATATGACTATAGATAGCTTTCTTCATCTGAAGATTGTATTTTCATATCTTTTGACCATTTATCAGTTAGAGAATGATTTGTATTCTCATAAATTCAACTCCAATCTCTAAATAGTTTAAAATAAGTCTTTTATGACTGGGAAACTTGTTTACCAGCTTTCTGAATTCCTTCTTATCTTGGTTGTATTGACTTTATATAATTTTTTAAATTATCCTCTACCCTGTCTTCTCAGATTTGTACTTTTCTTTCTCCTTTACCCTTATTCTTCCTCACCTAATGTTCTTTTCTTCTAACTGTTGTCTGTCTCAAACTGTCCTTTCCCCTTTTATCTCTTCTACTTCCCTGTAGGATAAAATATATTTCTAAATCCAATTAGAAAA
This sequence comes from Macrotis lagotis, assembly GCF_037893015.1. Lineage (NCBI taxonomy): Eukaryota > Metazoa > Chordata > Mammalia > Peramelemorphia > Peramelidae > Macrotis > Macrotis lagotis. Next base: position 233,040,202 of record NC_133661.1, read on the forward strand.
TATATATCATTCCTCATTTGAGTCAAATCTATTGAGAGGAAGATTTACTCAGTGTTTATATTCTCCTCTCTTTTCTCTAATAGGTCCTTTGTGTTTCTTCATATGGTATTATTTATTCTCCAATGCCTCTAACTTCTTTAAGTTATAACCATTTTCTCCACATCTTAATTGTTTTATACCTGGGTTTTATATCCATCCTCTGCCAAAGTATATTCCTTTCAACTATTCTGATGTAAGTATAAATCTTGATTCATAAGCATTATCACCAGCATGATCAAGTTATACACAAACCCTCTATTCAAGTATGCTTTCTCCAACTGTCCCAATACAATACAATCCTCATGCCCTAAAGGAAATCAATACATCATGATCTATTTATACCCATACTCTGTATAATTGTGTTGCTTTCAACTGTCCTAAGAGAAATACAATTTTCTAGAGTTACAGATATTGTCTTCCTGTTTAGTCTTATTGACTAACTTTTGCTTTTCTTTTCATTTTCTTTTTGTGCATACTTCAAGTCCTGTATTTGAAGATCAAATTTTAATTTCAGTTTTGGTCTTTTTTGCAGCCAACTGTGAAAGTCCTAAGTTTTGTTGAAAAATCTATCATTTACCCTGAAAGAATATACTGAATTGCAGAGTATTTCTTTATTGTTAGTAATTCAAACTCCTTTGCCATTCAGAATATCATATTCTAGGCCATCCAATCCTTTAATGTTGAACTTGAAAAGTACTGTGTAACCTTATTTTTTTAAGTTTTTGCAAGGAAAATGGGGTTAAGTGGCTTGCCCAAGGCCACACAGATAGGTAATTATTAAGTGTCTGAGGCTGGATTTGAACTCAGGTACTCCTGACTCCAGGGCCAGTGGCTCTACCCACTGTGCCACCTAACTGTCCCTAGTACTGTGTAATTTTGATTGAGGCTTCCTGGAATTTATATTGTTTCTTTTTGGAAGCTTAAGGGTTTTTTTCCCTTTAACAGAGATTACTGGAATTTAGTTTCAATATTCCTTGAACTTTTTATTTGGGGTGATTGATGGATTCTTTCAAGGACTATTTTATATTCTTGTTCTAGACTATTAAAGCAGTTTTTCCATGATTTCTTACATAACACTGTCGAGGTTCTTTTTCTGACCATGGCTTTCAGGTAGACTAATAATTCATAACATAATTCTTCTGGATCTATTTTCCAGGTTGATTGTTTTTCCTAAGAGGTACTTTACATTTTCTTATTTTTTTTCAACCTTTGGGGTTTTATTTGATGGAACTTTGGAGTTTCATGGTATCATTAGTTTCCATTGTCCAAATTCTAATTTTTAGGGTTTTTGTTTTCTTCAGTTACTATTTTGTGTTTTCTTTACCAATTGGTCAATTTTATTTTAAAATAGTTGATTACTTTTTTCCATTTGACCAAGATTACTTTTAAAGATATTGTTTTCTTCAGTTAACTGTTCATAATTCTCTGGCATGACCATCATTTCTTTTGTATCATTCCCCTACCCTTTGGTTTTTAAAATCATTTTTTGAACTCTTCCAAGAGGTTTTATTGGATTTGAGAATATTTAAAAAATCCCTCTGAAGTTTCACACAGTCATTTTGTCACTGTTTTCCTTTTCTGAAATGGTATTTTTGTCATCCCTATCATAATAGTAGTAGCTTGTTATGGTTAATTTTTTGGGGGGGAGGTTGCTCCTTTTGGTAGTTGAGCTCTGTTACTAGGACAAAAGGGGCATAGTCCTAAGATTTTTTTTTTGTTCTGGGATCAGGAGTCTAGTCCCTGGCTCATTGTGTGCCTATAGCATTTCAATTGTATTCCTTGTGTTAGGATAGCCTAACCCAGTCCTGCCTGTTGCATCAGCATTCCCAGGGCTCAAACTTCTTCTTCTGAGCTGGGGTTGGGACCCCCACTGCTGAACTGTCAGCTTACTGAATCTGAACCTTAGTTGTGTTGTGGCTAAGAACCTCCCTCTGGCCTACTAGCTTTCATGTCTACATTGAGTTGTACACTCATTTTATCCATGTAAGACTAACCTTTTCTAAAGTTTTTCTACGATGTCTTGAGTTGAAAATTTTTATTTCATTTTTTTGTGGGTTCTGTGACTTTAGGGTCTTTTTAGAGGCTTCATTTAAAGTTCTTTTAGGAAAAGTTCTAGGAGATTACTAGCTTTGCACCACCTTCTTGGCTCCCTCTTATATTCTTTTTCAACTCTTCCATTTGATTTATGAACATTTCTTCAGTATTATGATCCATTCAGTTAAGAATCTCTTATTTGTCTATATTTCAGATTGACACTTTGTTATGATGATGGAGTATCTCACTATCTTCCTAGCCCTGGACCAGATTTAAGTACACCAAACAATAATCTTGTCTCCTGAGAAGGTTGCTCTAATGGTTAATATCAGTCCTCAATGATCGCTCAGAATGAAATCCACTTAGTCAATACTTTGTTTTTCCCTGTGATATTTCCTTGTCAAATAGATGATTTCCCACCTCTTTCTCCAAAGACTTTGACACATGTAGAGTCAGTTCAGATTGGAATGAATTTCAGATAAACAATACAAAAGGTCTTTTCTTAGTAATTAAGAAAACACTTCTTTCTTTTAAGTATTTTTTTTCATTCTTTAACCTTATATATTGATTTCCCAGGTACTTTGTTATCAGGCAGTATTATGGTTGTCAACTTCCTCCTGCTAATTGCATCTTAGATAGGTTTCAGATGATTTTCAACGGAATCTCATTTGGTTATGTCCTGTCCATATTTGTGAAGGGTCATTTATGTTATTACTCAGGTTTGCTGATGTTTGCAGCACCTCCCAGCTCAGAATTATCTGCATATTTCATTAACGTGATGTTTACCACAGACTTCATATCATTAGTAAAGCGTTTAAATGAGACTAGAACTGTCAATCACAGGAACATAAAAAGTAAATTTCAAGGGAATGCAATGTATATTTTATCATAGCCATCAGCCTGTAAACCTAGTTCAAGCCTTCTGGGTTCCCATTTTTTTGTTAACCAAAATAAAAATCATTTTCAACCACATCATCATAAATCATCTTATGGACTAGCAACACCGAAAAACTCTTTAATGCAGCTTTCCTAAGAAGCAATGCACTAAAATTAGAATAAGAAGAATGCATCCAGGTAGATGCATTTGTTTCTGTTCTGTTCATTCCCTAAAGCTGCATTCTAAAAATAATTCCTAAAAGGAGAGTAGGAAAACACCTTGTAAAGTATGGTGACAATATTTTCACTATATTTGGCAAGTTGCCTGAAGAGTCAATTGTCTATACTGCTCAATAAGCTAACTCTTATGGAAGATCCAAATTGGGGGTGGGGGGTTACAGCAAGCTTGTTCCACAGCTTCCTGTCCTTTTGAAACCATAGTGGTGATTAAAATGATGCAACTTGAACTAGATGGAAGAGTTTCAAAAATCCCTTGTTGCTTATAGAGTATAGCCAAAGGAGTACCCTCTTATTTTTGCAAGGCAGTGTGGTTAAGTGGCTTGCCCAAGGTCACACAGCTAGGTAATTATTAAGTGTCTGAGGACAGATTTGAACTCAGGTACTCCTAATTCCAGGGCTGGTATTCTATTCACTGTACCACCTAGCTGCCCCCAGGAGTACCCTCTAAATAACCTAATTTTCCTAATGGCATATTAAAGACTTTTAGTCCTGTCTTGATGAAGCTGTGGGGATATTTCATAAGATACATTTTATGCATTGTTTAGTTTCATTTTTTTGTTTCTAATTTTATTTCTTTTAAAAATACTTTGCTATATAAGAATGTTCTAAGGGAGAAAGATTTAGGTCACATTGAAACATCAATAAAATACACTTAAATAAATATATCATATTGACTAACAATATGGAAGTAGTAGAGAGAGGGAATGACATGGAAGTCAAGAGATGTTAGACTCAAATAACTGGCAATTCTGTGTAGCTATGGGTAAGACACAAAACAGTCTCAGTGTTTCAAATCAACTCTTGATAGCAATAAGTTGCTGATGAATTGTTGGTCTGCTGAGGTGAGGGGAAATCCCAATAAAGGACTGAAATTTCATGTTTGCAGCTACATTCCACTTAGCCTTTTTAATATGACATCAAGGTTCACAAAGAGATTTCATAACCATTTTCTCAACTGTGACCTCCATAGTTTATTCAGGTCCTACAAACTATTTTAAAAATAAACAACCTCAAGGTCAGAGACAAGAAGATATTTGGACAAGGTTAAATTGCCTATAAATCTGATACTTTCTACCACATAAGGCTACCTGACTCAAGGAATATAGACAGTGTAATTTAGCTTACTATGCATAGATGTTAGAATGTGAGGTGTGTCAAAAGATCACCTTGTCTTCTTAATTTGTTTACTTTGGTTTTCAGAATCCTCTCAAATTTGAGAATTTTTTGGATGTATATCTGGGAGGTATGTGAAGACAAAGCTCTAAAGAACCTAGCTATAGAGGTTCTAGCAGATTTAGCCTTAGCCACCATTGTTTATTGTTGGTAGTGGTTTCTTTTTTAATTTTTTTAATTTATTAAAGGCAATGGGTTAAGTGACTTGTTCAAGGCCACACAGCTAAGTCAGTATTAAGTGTCTTAGGCTGGATTTGAGCTCAGGTCCTCCTGACTGCAAGGCTAGTGCTCTCTCCACTGCTGCCCCATTTTGTTTTGTTTTCTTTTTTGTTTATTCACTAAGAGGATCTGAGACTGTCTTGAACTCTGAGTCATCAATGGCTATGGTAATTGGAATATTAACCCAACTTTTTAAGCCCAATGCTGGGAACAGTTTATAGATAGTATAGTATAGTATAGTAATAATATGCTATAGTATAAAGAAGGACATGGAATGGAAATTGGAGATAGAGAGAAGAAACTGAGTGGCAGGTATCAGAGTGTTTAACATTGAACCAACATTCAAAGCTGAAGGTTACATAACATTAGCCTACATGTCTGCTTATATAGGACCATTGCAGGAATTCACTGGGCCTTGCAAAGTAGCCCATCTATAATGGCATGGTGATTATTGATTTTCCATATTGGACTATAGTTATAAGATTTTGAAGTAGCATCTTTCTCTTTTCCCTCCCTCCATTCCCAGTGGAGTCAGAAGCCAAATCTAAAACTTTTACCTATTCTACAAAGCTACATAGCTAATTTTTGTTTAAGTAGTTTGGATTTCTTATGACATCTAGATAAATTTAAATAATTTAACAGCAATTGATCTTTATTTAGTCTCATTTGGACATGGGAGAAAGTTTTAATAGGGAGAATTAACACTTTTATTGCTATATAGAGATTCAGAAAGGAACAATGTTCAGATCTTTGTTCCCCCAAATACCAGACTTTCTCTTATCTGGGGTTAAGCCAAGTTTAGAGTCTGATGCCTTTTTTAAATAATTTTAAATGAACTCCAAAGTCAGAACTAAAATAGATTTTGCATTTCCTTTCTTTCCCTCAAAATAAAATGAGTCAGAATACCATTTTTCAGTCAAAGCCAAGACTAAGCTATCGATCCATATTAGTCTTCTTGTTCTAGTCATTCTTTTTGAATTCCCCTGACATATTCAAAGATAGTGCTTTATGTAGAGATAGAATCGAAAACAACCACTAAGATTTGTGATTGGATCATGCTAACTATGATCACATTCCAAAATGGAGATGGGGGAGTATAGAAATAAAAGTGATTCAGAAGATTTTGTCTTTTATTTTCATTTATTACCTCAAACTTATACCCAGACAGACTGAGATGACTGCATATTCATTATTGATAATGTACTGGTCTTCCTAAAATATCCTAATTCTGATGCTTTTTAGTGGCATTCAGTTAAACTGCATTCTTGAAGGTTCCTAAAGTTCCTAAAGTATATTCTTGCATGGTGGAATGATTGTCCAAATACCACAAAATGAAATTTAATAAGCATACATGTGAAAAACTTACTCTTTGATTTAAAAAATTCAATCTGTACAAATACAGAATGAGGGTAGTATAAAATTAGGAAATAGTTCAAATGAAAGTAAAAGATGCTAATGGATTTTAATGGACTTTCAGCTCAACAAGAGTCAGCAGTTAGCATGGTAGTTAAAAATATAAAATTGAAGTGAAATATTACATTAACAGAAGCATGGGGGAGATAGCTTCTCAATGCCTTTGACCCAAGATCTCATTTGGTATGTTGTGTTTATTTATGAGTGACAAATTTTTAAAAAGGAACATGCTGAAATGAAAGTACCCATAATGAGAAGGTGACAGGAAGCCATACAATATGAAAACCACAAGAAGGTACTAGATAGGTCCTAATATGAGAATAAGAAGAACTAGAGGAGACAGACAGACTAGCTGTATGCAAGGACTTGAAGATCTATCAAGTGCCCCAGAGGGCAAAGTTGCTAAGAAACAAATAAGGGTGGAAAATAAGGATAAATACATTCCTAATAATGAGAGCTGACCTAAGGTGGAAAGGAATACCTGGTGCACCAATGTCATCGGAGCTCTTCAAGAGGCAGTGATGATAGAGAGAATTCCTGTTAAAGTAGAACAAGGCTGAAAATACCTTTGGGGGTTAGTTCCTACTTTCATCAAAGTCATATTTATCTGGAAAAAAATCTTTAAATTCAAACTCAAGCCTATTTTCTCAGTTTACAAAATCTCATCACCAAAGGGTTAGTCACCAAATCATGATTCTTTTCTTTAGACACAGAATGACAGTTCACTAAAACTCAAGGGGATTACGAATTGTACTTACAGAGGATTACTCTCATAAAGCACTTTAGTTCAGTCTTTTTTTTTTGTTTGTTTATTTGCCATTCCTATAAACCCTGAATGTTCAATCTCAATTTCAGGAAAGCAAGGACCTAATATGTGGAGAAGCAAAATAAATAATAAAAATGTTAATAAGTAAATGAATGCTCTAACCCCCTATAAATCATCAGTTAACATAGTTTTCTACAAAAGCATGAAACCAAAATCAATCACTCTGCATTCCTTCTCAATGGAATAGTATGACAATAGGTTTCTTCACACACACACACACACACACACACACAAACACACACACACACACACACAAACAGGCACACAAATATATAATGGGTATAATGTATATAAAATATATATGTACATTTATATATATATGACTATATACATATACATATATATATATATATATATACATATGTGATTAAAGTTAATCACCTTGAAGCAGTGGTTAAAAATAGTTTCTAAATCTCTAAAAGAATAAACTAAAAGAAAAGAAAACATTGCTACTCCCTCTTCCTGAGGCAGTAAAAAGAGGTCATGGCTTATTAGATCACAGTAATCATTAAAAACTTGGGGGGTAGCTAGGTAGCACAGGGATTGAGCACCAGTCCTGGAGTCAGGATAGCCTGAATTCAAATCCAGCCTCAGATACTTAATAATTACCTAGCTGTGTGACCTTGGGTAAGTCACTTAACCCCATTGCCTTGCAAAAACCAAACAAAAAAAACTTTGGTAGTGACATTGAACATATATATATATATATATATATATATATATATATATATACCCATATATGTGTATGTGTATAATTATATATATAAACACATATATTTTCTTTCATTATTCTAAATTATATAAATCAATAATAAGGATGCCAATATTTGTGTGCATAGCTAGATAAAGATGATGGTATAAATATGAATGATGGAATGATGTTATGGATGGCAATAATCTTTATATCTTCCTTCAAGGTTCATTCAATACATGCTGAAAATCAAATGAAGATTCTAGTAACTAATATCTACTGTTTTCTAGGACACTCTTGTTTCTTTGTTCCTTATTATTGAGTTTCATTCCTGGCTCATAGTCCACAGTCTCTTTTCTTCCAAGTTCATGCCTTCATGCCTTCATATTAAGGAATAGAGAGAGAAAGTAAGAGAGAGAGAGAGAAAGAGAAAGAGAAAGAGAGAGAGAGAGAGAGAGAGAGAGAGAGAGAGAGAGAGAGAGAGAGAGAGAGAGAGAACTGGATGGATAGGTAGATGGACTGATGGACAGATAGATATTGATATTGATATTTATTGATATTTCTTCAAACATTTTAAACTCCCAATCCCTCAACTTAATTTTTCAGTACTTAGTCCTTTACCCCACCTTAGCAACACAGAGAGATAGGAGTATCCTTTATCTTGCCATCACCAACAATTGAACCATTTTTTGTATATTCCTTTAATTGAAGAAATATATGCTAATTTTAAAATAATCTTATCATAATCTGTTGTCATTTCATCTTTCTGCCTTGCTATTCCAACATCTGTTGCTTTTCTCACTTGGATCTTCAGTTCCTCTACATCTCTGTTCTTTTCCATATTATTGATCCTGGCTGCACTTTACTTCATTTTCCAAATTGACTTCTTGGTGAACCAGTTAAACTCTACATTCTCTTCTTTTTACTTTATTTTATTGATGACCTTGCCCTTCAAGAATCAGCCTTAGGAGGTGGCTAGGTGGCTAGGTGGCTCAGTGGATAGAGCACTGGCCCTGGAATCAGGAGTACCTGAGTTCAAATCTGACCTCAGACACTTAATAATTACCTAGCTGTGTGGCCTTGGGCAAGCCACTTAACCCCACTGCTTTGCAAAAATCTAAAAAAAAAAAAACACAAAAAAGGAATCAGCCTTAGATTACTCCCACTATTCATTACCTTCTTTATTAATCACATCTTAATAAAGAAGAAGAGAAAATTTTGGAATTGTACTGACTGCTTCTACCTCAAATTTATGTTACATAATCTCAAGTGATGCTTCAGGGTGTCAAGACAATCCTTTTTTATTTCCCAAATTGACTTGCTACCCACTCACCACAATGGTTTTTCTGAACCATTTTAAAAGTTCAGTGGTCCCCCTATTCTAAACCCACTCAGCTAAAAAAAAAAATTTCACTGAAAAATGATGACCATTCAGAAAAATTCCTTCTTCTCCCTCCTCTTGTTTTATAACTAACAGCATTAACACCTTTCACTAAGGAAAAGGTAGCTTTTCTCACCAAGACAAATCCCCTCTATATATACAAGTTACCCATGACATCGTAGATTGTCCCAAATCTCATCATTCTCACCTTCTCAATAATCTTGAATATCTTCCTACATTCTATTTCCCTTCTGCCTATGAACATGTTCATATCTCCCCTATTCTCAAATAATCCTCAATTGATTTAGACATACAACACAGCATCTTCTATGTCTTCTCTATTTTATAGCTAACATATTTAAAAATGCTTTTATATAATTAATGCACCTATTTTTCCTCTCACTCTCTGCTAATGTCTCTGTAGTTTCATTCAACTGAAGTTACTGTTGCAGAAATTACCAATTGTCACTCTAATTGCCAAATATAATGGCTTTTTCTTAATCTTCAGTCTTCTTGACACTTCTCTAAACTTAAACATCCTTTTCTCCTTAATATTTTCGTGTCTGAGTTGAGCTTTTCAATACACTGTTCTCTCATGGCTCTCCTTCAATCTGTGTGACTACTCCTTAATTTCTTTTGTTGAGTGTTCATCCAGATCAAGGCCACTGTAATCTCCCTCTACTATTTAACTTGATGATCTCATCATGCACATGAATTGAGCTACTATCTTGATGACAATTATTTTCAGATTGATTTCTACAGCTTTCACATCTCTACTGATGTCTCATTATCTACCTTAACTGTCTATTAAACATCTTGAATTGAATATCTTATAAATATTTTAAATCAAATATGTCCCAAATTGAACTTGCTATCTCTACATATTCTCACTTCCCTATTATTGATGAAGATTATACACCCTTCTTATCATTCACTTTATAATATATATTTCATCTTCAAATCCTCACTCTCTTATACTCAATATTCAATCACTTTCCACATCCTGATACTTTCACCTTTCTAGCATCCCTTGCATATCATTCTACTTTCCTTTGACATTGTCACTACCCTGATGCAAATCCTCACGAAGTTTGGATTATTTCCAATTGCCAAAGCACTAATATGATCATATCTCCCTACCCTCTAATGGCTCCCTCTTAACTTTACCATCAAATACAAAATCCTTTGATTGATTTTTAAAACTTTTTCAATTTGACCACTTTCTAGTCTTCTTACTCTTTTTCTCAACTCCTTTATCTCAAATTATATGCAATGAAGTGATTACAGTATAGTGTCAGGAAAGAAAAGAAGCTAGATTTGAGACCAGGTAACATACATTGCTATGGAACCTAGTCTCTGCATTGTTCTGTCCCTTTCTCTAGGAGCACTGACTATACCTAATCTATCTATATGTGTGTGTATCTACATATATATATATATATATATATATATATATATATATATATATATACATATACATATATATATATGTGTGTGTGTATGTATATATATGTATATGTACATATATATACATATATAGAGAGAGATTTATAGAAATATATATGCAGAAAGTGAATGATGGAGGATAACCTAGGACTGAGATTTAGCAAGCTATTCTAAATGAAAGATAAAGAGGAAAGGGAATTTAAGGGTAGGAGATATATAGTTTAGTTATTTAACCATATGGACAAGACTATGAAGAGCAAAGTATGAAGGGCACATCATGGTTAAAAAAGAAGAATAATTTTTAAGGATAAGGTAGACAGATGACTGGATTTGAAAGATACAAAGTTAGGGTCAGAAATAAACATTTTTGAATTATTTATGATGGAAGTGGAAAGGAACATTTGCTAATCAGGCCTTATGGTCTCTGTGCAGCTGAAGTTAAGGGAAGGAAAAGAACACAGAGGAGTTAACAGATGAGCTAAATTTTAAAGGAAAATAAGTATGCTTGAAAGGATAGCTTTGTAGGGAAACTACTTCAAATATGTAAAGATGCAAAAAATAATATATTAAAAGGCAATATTTTGTGCTCCACAAATGACAAAAAGGGAATGCAACTTGAAATTTGACTAAGAATGTAGATTAAAGTCAAATATATCTAATCTTTCTAATATGATTATATGATTAACCTCGCAGAAAGAAACAATGAGTAATTTTTTTGGGGGGGAATAGTGAATATTTTCTATCTCACTTTCAAAGCTTGTTAAATTATAATGTGTATTGGAACCACTCTTGAACTCTAGTCACTCTTTTAGAGTGATTTAAATGCTAAATCAAAGAATTATATTGTATTTTCATGGAGAAAATAAGAAATCCCCAAAGAAGTTGAGAAGGGAAATGAATACATTGTTTTATATTAAATATATAAAACTAAATTTCTAAACTTGTTCTAGATCTGCAAGTATTATGCAAAAAGTATAATTAAAACTTTTATTGTTACAAAGAAGCACACTTTTTAAAATTCTATGTTCTATAATCCATTGTATTTGCAGTATTTCTGTGGTGATAATCACTTAGGAAGAATAAATAGCAATGAACTTCTGAAGATGAGCTAACATCAACAACTTCCTTGCATTTGTGATTTCTCCCCACGATTTGATGCAAAAGCACATGAACACAAAAACCAGTCACAAATTACCAACAATCAACTTAAGGACTATTTCCTACTAATTTTTAGTAGTTTACTGCAGGAATAGAGGAATCAGACTTCCCAGCCAATACTCAGTCTTATTTCAGACTAAAATATCATTTTAATCTAGATAGCATTGCCTTTGAGATTTCATCCATTGTAAAAATAATCTAGAGAGAAATGAATTTATTAAAACTATATGAAATATCATCCCCAAACTAAACTATAGGAAATAAGATATTCACAATTTCTAGTTCTTGGGTCTTCTTCTTTATGTGATTTTAGAAGAAAACCTATGGAGGCATTAAATGGAAACATAATCTATTTTTTCCTGTATTAGAAAAAAATTCTTACAATATTTTGTCGTTTTTTTGGCATGAATTTCCACAGATGGGGTCTTGGATAAGATTTAACCTGGATAAGTATCACACCTCCTTGACTTTGATTCAAACTGAACCTCTCATAACTTGTGAATACAGACCATTCAAGTTTAGAAGGGGACAACTAAAAACCAAGAGTCAACACAGGTAAAGAAAACATTCACTTGTCATCATGGCTATAATATAAAAAGACAAATTGCTATCTTTATCCAGGGACCCTACCACAAAAAACCTAAATACTCTGACAGATCCATTAAGGTATATGCAATACCTAATGATATTAAAAGTCTTATATCTTAACCATAAGTGAAAAGCATAAATTATTACTCAAAGTAAGAAGAATAACTAATTATTGCAGCCTTACTCACATTTTCCATCTGGGATTTTTATCCAGTACATATTTTGTCTCTCAACCAGTTAAACAGACCATGGGATGGCCAAACTGGTCTGCACAACTTTTGCTTCATCTTTCTGATTGAAATGATTTACTAACAATATATCACTTATGAGCTAATGCCATATGGATGGTTAAAAATCAGAACAACAATTCAATGAAAGCATTTCTCCTAAATCACTGACTCAGTGAAAGCCCATAATTTCTATATGATTGCCCATGTCTGGATTATGGAACGAAACATTGAATTTAAGTAAATATCTAAATAATTTGAATTACAATACAAGGATTACATATATAACTAATCTTAGGACTGAACAAGGACTGAAAGTTTCAGTCATGATTGTTCGACAGTGAACATGCTAATGCTATACAAAGCAGAGAAATTTGGTCTTTCATTTCCTGTGAAAAAATGAAAGAACCCAATTAATTCAGTTACCCCATATAGATAATTCAGTTGTCCTCAGATATTTTTAAGTATTCTCACCCCTACCACTTCCATTAAAATTCTTGATTTTTTTTGCCATATGAAAAGTATCAAATAAAATAAATGTTTTATATCAAGTATCACTCAATTTACTAAGTATTTATAAACTTCAAACAGCATTTTACTGGGTGATGGGGAAACAAAAGAAAATTCGTTATTTATTTCTGCAAGATCATTCTAGTGGGAGAGATGGAAACTTTGAAACTCTTAGACAACAACCATAAAACATCAACAATAAGATCAAAGCTATAAAGAGCTAACTTTAAAATAGCATTTACATTGTGCCAGGCAGTGGGTAAAGCATTTTACAATTATCATCACATTTGATCCTCACAACCATCCTGGGAGATAGGTGCTATTATTATGCCCATTTGATAGATGGGGAAACTGAGGCAAATAGCAGTGAAGTGATTTTTCCCCAATATTAAAGAGCTGGTACCTGAAGCCAGATTTGAATTCAAGTCTTCCTGACTCCAGCTCCTCTGTCTATACATTGCTCCACTTTAGCTGTCTTCAATTATAATGTAAACTATAAAGTGATTATGTAAAGAATATCTAATTTCCTGCTCTATAGCCATTAAAACCCATCTATGTATTTGGTTGATAAGAAATGAAACTGGGGACTGAATGACTTGACAAGTTTTATAGAGCTAAGTTTGTGAATAAGACTTAAGTGTTATCTTTCCCCGCCCCCCCCCAGAGATGCTTTCTTGTTCCTATTCAAGTAAATGCCAGGAAAAGGAGGTCTCCCCAATTCCAACACTTAACAATCTAACATCTACACTACATTGCCTCAGAAATAAATTGAATATAATCAAGCAACAGAAGTATATAGTACTTTTTAATAGTATTTTATTTTTTTAATTACATGTAAAGATATTTTTGAACATTTATCTTTATAAGATTTTGAGTTTCAAATTTTTTCCCACTTCCTCCTTCCCAAAACAGCAAATAATGTGATATAGGTTGTACATTTGCAATCATATAAACATCTTTCCATATTAGTCCTGTTGTGAAAGAAACAGAACAAAAGATAAAACAGCAAATATTAAAAAAGTGAAAGTAGTATACATCAATCTGCATTGAGACTCCATAACTCTTTCACTGAATGAATAGAATTTTCCATAATGAATTGTTTGGAATTTGTCTTGAATCTTTGTAATACTGAGAAGATCTATGCCAATCATAGCTAATCAACCAAATATGTGTCTGATGCTGTGTACGGTCTCCTGGCTCTACTCAATTCATTCAGCATCAGCTCTCGTAAGTCTTTCCAAATTTTTCTGAAAAAAATCACCTGCTTATCATTTCATATAGAACAATGATATTCCCTTACATACATGTACTATGACTTATTTGGCCATCTTGCAATTGATGGATATCCCTTCCATTTATAATTCTTGACACCAAAAAAAGCTCCTATAAATAGTTTTATACAAATGGATCCTTTTTTATGATCTCTTTGGGATGTAGATCCACTATTGACATTGCTGGACCAGAAGGTATTCATTCATGAAATTGCTCTAAATTGTTATTGATTAGAGAAATGAAATTGAAGCCACTCTGAAGTACCACCTCACATTTATCAGACTAGACAATATTACCCGAAAGGACAATGTTCAATGTTGGAAGGGATGTGGGAAATATGGCACACTAATACATTCTTGGTGGAGCTGTGAACTCATCCAATCTTTCTGGAGAACAATCTGGAATTATGCCCAAAGAGCTATAAAAATGTGCATACCCTGATCCAGCAATACTGCTACTGGTTCTATACCCTGAAGAGATCATGAAAAAGGGTAAAAACATCACTTGTACAAATATATTCAAAGCAGCCCTGTGTGTGGAAGCAAAGAATTGAAAATCAAATGAATGTCCATCAATTGGGGAATAGATGAACAAACTGTGGTATATGTATGTTATGGAACAATAGTGTTCTATTAGAAACCAAGAGGGATAGGATTTCAGTGAAGCCTGGAAAGACTTGCATGAAGTTGGGTGAGCAGAGCAGAGACAGAAGAACATTGTATACCCTAACAGCAACAGGGGGATGATGATTAACCATAATAGTCTTGTTCATTTCATCAATGCAATAATAATCAAGGACAATTTTAAAGTTCCTGTGACAGAAAATACCATCTAAACCCAGCAAAAGAACTGTGGAGTTTAAACAAAGACCAAAGTCTATTACGTTCAATTTAAAAAAAAGTGTTTTATGTATAACATAATTTTGCTATATCTAATGTTTTATTTTCTCCTCAAGTATATGATTTACTCTCTCAACACATTCAACTTTGATCAGTGTATAGCATGGAAACAATGTAAGGATTATCAGACTGCCTTCTGTGGAGGGTGGGGAGAGGGAAGGGAAGGTGGGGGGAAATGTATAAAATTCAAAGCCTTACAAAAAATGCTGGATGGAAACTACTATTGTATATAATTGGAAAACAAATAAAATATTAAAAAAAAACAAAAGTTATTCATGGTTTTATGACCTTTTAGGCATAATTCTGAATTATTCTCCAGAATGGTCGGATCAGTTCACAACTCTATGAACAATGCATTAGTGTCTCATCTTTCCCACATTCCCATCAAAAATTATCATTTCCCTTTTCTGTCATCTTAGCCACTGATAGGAATGAGGCAGTTTTAATTTGCTGTTCTCTAATAAATAGTGCTTTAGAACATTTTATATGCATTGTTATCATTTGAATTTCTTTGATCAATAACAATTTAGGACATTTTTTCAAATGGCTATGGATAACTTTTATTTCATGTTTTGAATTCTGCCTATTTAAATCTTTTGATTTATCAATTGGAGAATGATTTGTATTCTTATAAATTTGATGCAACTCTTTATATATTTAAATAATGAGACATTTATCAGAGATACTGGCTGCAAATATTTCCCCAGTTTTCAGCATTCCCTCTAAATTGGTTGTGTTGATTTTGTATGTGCAAAAACTTCTTAAATTAATCTAATCAAAATTATCCATTTTGCATTTTATAATGCTCTCTATCTCTAAATCACCTGGTTAGAGTATATTATCCTCAAGATAAATTGTTATAATCTCTTTGCTAAAATTTTATTTAAATTTTTTGCTTCAAAATTCATTAGGGGACAGCTAGGTGGCACAGTGGATTGAGCAACAGCCCTGGAGTCAGGAGTACGTGAGTTCAAAACCGGCCTCAGACACTTAATTATTACCCAGCTGTGTGGCCTTGGGCAAGCCACTTAACCCCACTGCCTTGCAAAAAAAATTCATCAAGGAACTTTGTCTATGATTTTCTTTCTGTTTTGGCTCTTCTGCGTTTAGGTATCAACACCAGGTTTATGCCATAAAAGGATTTTTGGTAGGATTCCTTCTTTACATTTTTTCAAGTAGTTTATATAGTATTGGAATTAATCGTTCTTTAAATCTTTGTTAGAATTGATTGTGTGAATGCATTTGATCCTGGAAATTTTTTCTTAGGAAATTCACTAATGGTTTATTCAATTTCTTTTCCTAAATTGAGGCTCTTATTTTTTAATTATATATTTTTTTTCTCCTCAAATAATCTGGTTAAAAATGTTGAGCCATGAGAAACATTTCCACAATAATCATGTTATAAAAGTGAACATAAGCACCACCCCCTATAAAAAGGAACCTCAAGAAAAATTTTAGTCAAAAAAAGTTTCCTTCAGTCTGTATTTAGGCACCGTCAGCTCTGTCTTTGGGAAGGATATCATTATTGGGTCACCAGCATTGCTGAGTTTAGGTAATTCACATGTGATCATCCTGGAATATTACTGTTACTTTGTATAAGATACATTTCCCATTGCAACAACTCATGTAAGATTTTTGAGAGAGCAATACTGTTCATCATTTCCCTTAAAAGAATAGCATTTCATCTCAATCATATAACACAATTTGTTTAGCTATTGCCCAACTGCTGGGCATCCCCTCAAACTCCAGCTCCCCATGAACAGAACAGAAGAGAGGTGCTATAATATTACTATATCTACATGTGTATATATATTTTGTCACTTCTGGAATATAGACCTAGCACTGGCACTGCTAGACCAAAGGGTAGGTGAGTTTTTTAATTGCTTTAGGCTTAGTTTAAGATCTTTTTCACAACTTCTTCAACAGTGCATTGATGTCTCAATTTCCCTCCATCCCTTCCAACATTTGACATTTTCTTCTTCTGTCCTATTAGCCAGTTCAGTAGATAGGAGTACCTTTTAATTGTTCCAACCTGCATTTCTCTAATCAATCATGAGGTAGGACATTTAAAAAATATTTAAATTGATTGAATTGATAACCCCATCCGAAAACTATCCGTATCTTTTGATCATTTATCAATTGAGGAATGCCTCTTATTTTTTATAAATTTGACTCAGTTCTCTGTGTTTGAGAAATGTGGTCTTTATCAGAGAAACCTGATTCAATAATTTTTTTCCCACAGTTGCTATTGTTAGCTATATTTCCCTACATCCTATTCTTCCCATTTCCATTTCTCTCCTTTCAATTTGTCCTTCTTCAAAAGTGTGTTGCATCTGACTATCCTCTCCCATGAACTTTCCTCTCTTCTATCACCTATACCCCTCTACACTCCCTGTTCCCTTTCAACCATCCCTTTCCTCTCCTATTTCCTCTCAGTTAAGACAATTGAATCCTCTGAGCCAATTCCAAAGAGTAAGGTTCACTTATTCTCCCTCAACTTACCCCTCTTCCACTCCAGTACAAAATCTTTTTCTTGCCTCTTTTATGTGAAATAATTATCCTTTCCCTTTCTTCTAGTGCATTCCTTTCTCCTCCATTAATTCCATCTTTTTTAATGTATTATACCTCTAAATTCAACTCCCTCCTGTGCCTTGTCTATGTATGTGTACATATATATATATATATATATATATATATATATATTTCTTCTAACTGCCCTAATAAATGAGAAGGTTGATATGAGTTATTAGCATCATCTTTCCATGCAGGAATATAAGCAGTTCAGCACCATGAAGATCCTCATGAATTATTTGCCTTTCCCATTCACTCTCTCTATGCTTCTCCTGAGACCTATATTTGAAGATCAAATTTCTGTCAGGTCTGATAGTTTCAAAAGGAAAGTTTGAAAGTCCCCTATCTCATTAAATATTCATCTTTTCCCCTAGAATAGTATGTTGCTGGGTAGCTGATTCTTGGTTCTTTTCCAGGTTCTTTTACCTTCTGGAATATAATATTCTAAGCTTTAAGATCCCTTAATATAGAAGCTATTAAATCTTGAATTATTCTGATACAATATTTGAATTGTTTCTTTCTGACTGCTTGCAATATTTTCTCCTTGACTTGGGAGTTCTTTTGGTTCTCTTTCTGGAGGGGATTGTAGATTCTTTCAATTTCTATTCTGCTACTGGCATATGTGGGCAGTTTTCCTGGATAATTTCTTGATAAATGACATCTAGGCTCTTTTGCAGTTCATGACCTTCTGGTAGTCCAGTAATTTTAAAATTATCATTTATGGATCTGTTTTTACAGGTCAGTTATGTTTCCACAATGAGATATTTCACATTTTTTTTCTAGCTTTTCACTCTTTTGGTTTTGTTTTATTGCTTCTTGATTTCTTAAAATGTCATAAGCTTCCCTTAGCTCCATTCTACATTTAAATGGATTATTTTTTTCAGAGAGCTTTTGCATCTCCATTTCCATCTAACCAATTGTGGTTTTTAAGGCATTCTTCTTATCATTGGCCTTTTGGACTGCTTTTTCCATTTGACCCAAACTAGTTTTTAAGGTATTTTCTTCAGCATTTTTTTTGTATCTCCTCCACCAAGCTGCTAACTTGGTTTTCATAATTTTCCTTCATTATTCTCATTTGTCTTCCCAATTATTCCTCTAAATCCCTTACTTGAATTTCAAAATCTTTTTTTTTAACTCATCCATAACCAGAGACCAGTCCTTGAAGGTCAATTACATATCCTAAGACAATTTACTGGAGCCTTTGGATGCAGAAGCTTAGACTTTGTTATATTCTGAGTGGGCATTTTGATCCTCCACCAGACAAAAGTTATTATCTATGGTTGGATATTTTTTCTTCTGTTGTTTGTTCATTTTCCCATTCCATGACTGATTTTAACTCCTTGTTAAAGTGAGTCTCTGCTTCCAGGGTGGAGGACACATTTCTAAGCTTTTGGAGGATTTTGCAGCTTCTTTCAAGGATACCCTACTAGGGACCTGCAAGTTCTCAGTTCCTCCCAGTTCTTATGAAAGGCTTTGATTTCTTTCCTGGCTTGTGCACTGGTCTGTGGATGATCATAAACATTCCCCTCTGCCCTGAAAATATGAGGAGGTCCCTGTTCTGTCCTTTTCCTTAGACTGTGGCCCTACACTGGAACACAGATCTGAGTAAGAAGGAAGCAACAGTGTCCTGTCTCAGGGATAGTAATGAGGCATCTGCAGTCTTTCCTGATCTTTTTGTCCATGACCTGAGCACTCTGGAAGCAGCTGCTGGGTGACTCCCCAGATTTGCTTCTGGTACCCTGGGGCTGGGTCTATGCTGAGGCTTATTCTGGACTGGATCCATTCTCATTCTGGAGGAGCAGAAATTTCCTGTTGACCTTCCCAATTATCCTTGGCCACCCCTGGGCTGAGAGGTCTGGAAACTTTCACCACAGCCATGACCTAGGAGGCCTTCAGTCTTTTACTTGATGAATGGAACTAGTTCACTCCAGTTCGGCTCAGACTGCACTGTGGGTCCTTTCTAAGCTGGGTGTGATAGACCCTTCCTAGAGATCTTCCAAGTTATTTGGGGCTGAAAATTTGTTTTACTGTGTTTTGTAGGTTCTGACACTCTAGAATTTAGTTAGAATCATCATTTAAAGGTATTTAGAGTGTTTTGGGGGAGAGCTCCTAGAGGTACCTGCCTTTTCTCCACCATATTGACTCTGATCCTCTTTTATTCTTTAATGAAGTTGCTAAGTCCAAGGTCATCCTGTCTGTGGCTATTTGATAATTAAATTATTTCTTTCTGATGGCTTGTAGTATATTCTTCTTGACTTGAGAATTTAGGAATTTGGCTATAATAGTCCTAGGAGTTGTCATTTTGGCATTTCTTTAAGGAAGCAATCAGTAGATTCCATTATTTTAACCTCTTGTTCTTGAATATCAATAAACTTCTTTTTAATAATTTTTCTATTGTTTTCCTTTGCTTTTAGATCCTGGCTTTCACAAAGGCAAATAATTACATTTAAAAAAAACAAAAAAATGCCGATAATTCAAATTTCCCCTAGATCAATTCCCTAGTTTATTGTTGATTTTTTTCTATTGTGTTATTTTATTTCTTCTTTTGATTTTCTCTGAATGATTTTTGAATTCTCTCTATATTTTTTTGGAGGAGAAGAGAAATAGATAGAATGAGATAGCAAGTCCTGGTCAAGAGTTGACAACTGTCCTAGATTTCACTTGGCCAATTCTAATTTTTAAGGAAATATTTTCTTGAGTTAGTTTTTTTACCTCCATTTTCATTTGACTAATTCTACTTTTAATGGATTTTTTTCTTCAATGAATTGTTTTTCCCATTTGGCCAGTTGTATTTTTTTAATTTGTTATTTTTTTTCAATTTTTATTGAACTCTTTTTGTTTGCTTAAAGATTTTATTCATTTTGAGTTTTATAATTTATCCACTAATCTGGCTTCCCTCCCCTCACCACCACAGAAGGCATTTTGCCTGTCTTTATATTGTTTCCATGGTAAACATCGATCCAAATTGAATGTGATGAGAGACAAATCATATCCTTAAGGAAGAAACATAAAGTATAAGAGATAGCACAATAAGACAATATCAGGTTTTTTTTTCTAAATTAAAGTTAATAGTCCTTGTCTTTGTTCAAACTCTACAATTCTTTCTCTGGATACAGATGGTATTCTCCATTGCAGACAGCCCCAAACTGTCCTTGATTATTGCACTGATGGAATGAGTGAGTCAATGAAGGTTGGTCATCTCCCCCCATGTTGCTGTTAGGGTGTACAATGTTTTTCTGGTTCTGCTCATCTCACTCAGCATCAGATCATCCAAATTCCCCCAGGCTTCCCTGAATTACCATCCCTCCTGATTTCTAATAGAACAATAGTGTTCCATGACATACATATACCACAGTCTGCTAAGCCATTACCCAATTGAAGGACATTTACTTGATTTCCAATTCTTTACCACAACAAACAGGGCTGATATAAATATTTTTGTGAAAGTGATATTTTTACCCTTTTTTTCATCATCTCTTCAGGGTACAGATCCAGTAGTGGTATTGCTGGATCAAAGGGGATGCACATTTGTGTTGTCCTTTGGGCATGGTTCCAAATTGTTCTCCAGAAAGGTTGGATGATGAACTCTTTTGTTTTTATATTACCTTCACTTACCCTTTTTTGGTTTTTATTTATTTATTTGTTTGTTTATTCTTATTTTGTACAAATAAAGCTTTTTTATACATTACTAAAATATTCTTGTTTAAGAATAAACATAATAGCCCCTACCCCAAAAAATATAGACCCTCTTGAATGATAAAGTAGAGAGAAAAAAATAAAATTAAAATAAAATGATAATAATAATAATGATAATGATAATAATAGTAGGTATGGCCAGGTGGTGCAATGGATGGAGCACAGACCCTGGAACCAGGAGCACCTGAGCCCAAATCCAGCCCCAGAAACCTAACAATCACCCAGCTGTGTGACCCCAGGCAAGCCATCCAGCCCCATTTGCCCAGCAACCCCCCCCAAAAAAATAATAGTAATAATAAATGTGCTTCAGTCTGTGTTCCAACCCCTCCAGCTCTGTCACATGTGGATCATATTCTTTATGATAAGTCCATCAAAAAATTACTTCCATATTTTTCCACCATTGCCATTGCTGATTGTACCCCCCTCCATTCATACTTTTCCACTAGCACATGCTTTATTTTCTCTCTCCTTTCTCTCTGTCTCTGTAGTAGAGTAGCTGAGGGGTGCAGCAGACAGATCCCTGGCCCTGGGGCCAAGAAGCCCCAAGCCCACATACCACCCTATAGGCCTAACATCCACCTGGCCCTTTGGACCCAGACAGGCCATCCAATCCTAGGCCCTTGCAAGAAATAAAAAAGAAAATGTATCATATCTGACCATTCTCCCACCATGGTCCATCCTCTCCTCCATCACTCACATCCCCACCTCCCCAATTCTCTTCTTTTTAGTCTAGATGTCTATACCCAATTGAGTATATATAGTTTCTTCTCCTAGCCACCTCTGATGAGAATGAAGTTTCCCTCATTCCCCCTTGCTTCCCCCTTCCATGTCATTGCAATAGCTCATTGTAATAAAAAATATCTTAGCCTACTCTACCTCTCCTTTTTCTTTCTCCCATTACATTTCCCTTTTAGCTATTGACTCCATTTTTACACCACATTATATTTCCAAATTCAGCTCTCTCCTGTCCTCCATCTATAAACCTCCTTTTACTTGCTCTATTAAATGAAAAGGTTCATATACATATTATCGGTATCATTTTTCTATGCAGGAATACATGTAGTTCAGCATCATTAAGTCACTCATATTATCCCCTTCTCCTCCACTCTCTATGCTTCACCTGAGTCCTGTATTTGAAGATCAAATCTTCTGTTCAGCTCTGGCCATTCCAACAGGAACAGTTTAAATTCCCCTGGTTCATTGAAAGTCCACCTTTTTCCCTTGAAGAGGATGTTCAGTTTTGCTGGGTAGTTGATTCTCGGTTGCATTCCAAGTTCTTTTGCCTTCTGGAATATTAAATACCAAGCCCTATGACCTTTTAATGTAGTTACTGCTAAGTCCTGTGTGTTCCTGACTGCAGCTCCACAGAATTCTGTCCTTCTGGCTGCTTGTAATATTTTCTCTTTGACTTGGGAGTTCTAGAACTTGGCTATAATATTCCTGGGGGTTGGTTTTATTTTCTTTGGATCTCTTTCTCAGGGAGATCGGTGGATTCTCTCAATTTCTGTTTTGCCCTCTGCTTCAAGGATATCAGGGCAATTTTACTGTAGTAATTCTTTGAAAATGATGTCAGGGCTCTTTTCCTGATCATGACTTTCAGGTATTCCAATAATTTTTAGATTACCTTTCCTAAATCTGTTTTTCTTATCAGTTGTTTTTTCAGTGAGATGTTTCACATTTTCTTCTAATTTTTCATTCTTTTGATTTTGAAGTATTGTGTCCTGATTTCTCAAAAAATCAGCAGCCTCCATCAGTTCCATCCTACATCTGAAGGATTTGTTTTCCTCAGAGAGCTTTCTTATCTCTTTTTTCCATCTGGCCAATTCTGCTTTTTAGAGTATTCTTCTGCTCAATAATTTTTTGAACTGTTTTATCTATTTGACCTATGCTGGTTTTTGACATGTTATTTTCTTCAGCATTTTTTGACTCTCCTTGACTAAACTGCTGACTTCATTTTCATGTTTTCCCTCCATGTCTTTCATTTCTTTTCCAAATTTTTCTTCTATCTCCCTCACTTGATTTTCAAAATCTTTTTTGAGCTCTGTCATAACCAGAGTCCAATTTCTGTTTTTCTTGGAGTCTTTAGATGCAAGAGCTTGTACTTCCTCATCTTCATATTGAGTGTTTTGATCCTTCTTGGGACCATAGGCAAAATATTTTTCAATGTTGTTCCTCTTTTTTCTCTGCTTACTCATTTCTTCAGCCTGTGCCTGGTTTGGGGGTACTTACTGAGCTTTTGTGCATTATTGGGACACCACCCCACACACAAGGATCGCAGTGTGTGAGTCTCTGTCTTCCCTCTTGGTCTGTGAATGACTATAAGTGCACCCCTCTGCCACAGGGTTGAGGTGGGGGGGACTGCTGTTCTATGGGAGGCCTAGACTGAGATCAGGATTTGAATATGGTCAGAGCCCCAGAGTCCTGTTCCAGGAACAGAGTACAGAGCTTGGCAGTCTCTCTCACTCCCCTCACTAGACTCTGCACTCATGCCCTGGGGGCTCCTGCTTATCCACTCCTGCTTCAGGTTCCTGGATCTGGGATGCCTTGGCCAAGCTGCTCACTGAGTGCCCTGAGGGCTGGGCTTCACTCCCTTGCTCTGGCAGAGCCCCCCCACTGATCCCCCAAGTTGTGCCCAGTGCTCCCTGAGTTTAGGTCAGTAAACTGCCCCCACTGCCATGAACCGTGGCTCCCAGTGCCCTGGAGCTGCCTCCAGGAGGCTGAAGCTCCTTCACTCTGGCAGACTACCCTTCTAACCCTGTGGAGCAGAGCCTTTCCACTCTTTTCCAGGTTACCTTGGGTTGGAGAACTGCCTCCCTGGATCCCACTGTGGATTCTATCTCTTGAAAATTTAGAGTCCTTAGTTTATAAGTTTTGAGATGGAGCACCTAAGAGATGATCCTCTGCTATTGCCATCTTGGCTCCGCCCCCCCAATTGTATTTTTTAAGGAGTGGTTTTCTTCAGTCAATTTTTGTTTTATTTTTACAATAATTTCTTTTTTCATAATTATCTTGTATAACTTACATTTATTTTACCAGTTTTTCTTCTAAGTCTCTTACCCAATTTTTAAAATCCTTTTTGAGCTCTCCCAAGAGCACCTTTTGGGCTTGAGATCAACTTATATTCCCTATTGAGGTCTTGAATGTAGGCATTTTGACTTTGTTATCTTCTGAGTTTCTGTTTGGATCTTTCCTGTTGCCATAGTAGGTTTTTATGGTTAGGGTTCTGTTTTGATTTTTTTGCTAATTTTTATAATTTGAGCTTTGCTCCTGTGATACAGGGAAGCTTCTTTTACTGGGGTCTAGGGACCTGGACACTGGTTTTTGAGCTAGGGCCTCTGGATCTGGCAGCTTGCCTATTATACCAGGATTGACCATCCTAGTCACATCTGTTTCCAAGACTGGCTTCTGGGGTGAGGTTGAAAGTCTTACAACTAGACTGTTAAGCAAGAACAATGAAGCAGATCTGTGCTGTGGCTAAGATTCTCCTGTTGGCTTGTCCAGTCATTCTTTTACTGGTGGTTCTCCTTTTACCTAAGTGAGATAAACCTTTCCTGAAGTTTTTCCAAGTCATCTTGGGCTAGAAAATTGTTTCACTCCATTTTTTTGTATATTTTGTCACTCCACAATTCTTTGAGAGACTTGATTTATGGTCAGTTCTTAGGGAAACTGAAGAGAACTCTGGCAATTTCTTGGCTTCACTCTGACATTTTGCCTCTACCCTGAAAAGTATGTAGCTCTGACAAAGGTTCTCAGATAAAGAAGAGAAAATGAATCATTTTGTAGAACAGAGGACTTTTCCCTGAAATCCATGGACCCCTAACTATGAATAGATGTTTGCATACACACACACACACACACACACACACACACACACACACACACAATTTTTATTTTACTATTGTCTTACATAAATTTGGCATTTTGTTCAATTATAAATGTATCTAACAAAACATTATTCTGAGAAGGGGTCCAGATTGCAAAATGGACAATGGACTTGTCAAGATATGAAATAAGTCAAATGCTTAAATGAAGGGAAAAAAGGTGTCATTGATCAAGATAAAGAAGTTTGCAAACTTTGGTCATACTGGAGTGCAGAATACAATATATTTCCCAATCATAAACTCTCATGAAAAAGTTTTTTATGTTTTGTAGGAGAAAAGGAATGGATAGAATGAGATAACAAGTCCTGGTCAAGAGATGCCGATTGTCCTAGGCAATCTGAGCAAGTAAAACAGCTTCTTTCTAGCTATTTTGTCTTTGCAAGGGACAAGGACATAAGGGACTGAGACCTGACTCAAGCTGGATTTATATACAAGGAAAGTTTTCCACCTCAGCCTAATAGACACTACCTTAAGGGTAGAAATACAATGCCATTACTGGTATTCTGACATTGCTGATGATTAAGATGATTAAAAGATAGTGACAGTTACTATTACAATTGTTAATTGTTATTAGCAATTATCTGACAGAATTCATGACACCAAAATTCTTAGTGAAACAACAATACTTACATTGTTTTTAAGTGTCAATAGTATATTTCAGGAACTTACCAATCATTTTCCTTAGTATGGAAATTATATACAGTCACATTAAAAATAGTAACTAGCATTTGTATAATGCTTTAAGGTTTGCAAAGAACTTTGCAAATATCTCAACAAGGAGGGAGGAGTAGGTACTATTTTTATCCCCAATGACAAAGGAGGAAATTGAGGTAATGAAAGGTTAAGTGACTTACCAGGGTCACACAGGTAGTTAGCATATGCATGTGGATTTGAATTATAGAGAATAAAATACCAAAAAACTTATGGATGTATGTGAAATGGATGGGAACGATTTTCTGATGTTAAACACTTCATTATACTGTTGTATTGCTTATAATTGTGTCAAGAAATTGGAATGTGGGGAAATGTTTTAGATCAAAAATACAAAAATAGTTGAAAATCCTTCTACCATACAAACACAATCTGAGAATGAAGATAATGGAATTTTCCCACATGAAAAGACTAAAATGGTTTATAAAAAAAACTCATGTTAGAGTCTTAGAAATCCTTAGAAGAAGGGAGTTCCTATAAAATCTGTATTATAACTAGTTTTCTATCAGTTTGGTTTGCAGTGATGACAAGTGAATCTTACCTCAGGAATTTCAGTCTTTAGACTCTTACATCCAGAGACTCTCATGCCCATGTGCACAAGGAATTGCAGCAACTCATTTGTGATGATGATGATGATAAGTCAGTGAAAAAAAGTCATAAGAATGCTGGAAGCACCCTATGCAAAAAAAAATATTTAAGTAGTTAGTACGAAATTTTTTCTACATTCTTTGATTTTTCAGGGTATAAAATATTAAAATGGAATATTTTCATTTAGTTTTAGATAAGTAAAGACTGTCAGATGAGACAGAATTTAAAATTTAAACCCTGCTTTTCTAATCCTTTCCCTAAACACACACAAACATATCCGTACTAGAGTATGAAACTGAAATGTTTCAGTTCATCATTGAAATAAAAGAATATTCTAAAAATAGTAAATATTGGCTTTCTGAAATGGAGAACACTTGCCATTAAGGAATATTAAAATACATTTATTGCAAAAGAGATACAGGTCAAGTGAACAGTTTGAAAAATTTGATATTGAAATACCTAGATTCAAGTATAGATTTATTTATGCATACATTTTGATTACAAATGTATGCATAAATAAATCTATACACACACATATACAGTTATCCCTTACATAGCAAGAAACATCTCAGTCAACTTAAGAAGTTAAATGAGAATTTTGGGGGAGTTTTGTGGGAACTGCAGATGACACACAAAGGCCAGTAAATGACCCAGGAAAAAAAAGGTTTAGAAACTCAGAAATGCTTAAAATTTTGTAGAGTGTTGAATAACATCAAACATTTTATCCTTTACTACCATAATCTTTCTTCTCTGGTTTGAAGAGAGGGTCAAAATATTTTATGTGGATTTTCCACATCATTGAGCAATGCACCCATGATGTAACTACATGCCATATATATGTATATATCCCTCTAATCTCTGTTGTTGACTCTCAAGACATAAGCACCTTTCTCCTCCACTGCTGATTCATCATGAAACCTCTTTCAGCACTTAAGAACAGCTTTCAATACCTGAAGCCTGCTCACCTATCACCCTCCCTAAAGTCCACCTTCTCACTACCACTGTTGAGTTCTTTCTAGGCCCAGTTCAATCTTCATTCAGTCACTCTCATGTACTGTGTCTAAACTTTTGGATTTAAGAATCATGTCCTTGTATACATTTATCCTTCCTTTTAGCTCTTTTGTATGTGTTATCTTCTCTCTTTAGATCATAAGCTCTTTGAGGACAAAATATATCTTCCTTTTTGCTTATATTTACATCCTTAGCAAATAGTACAATGTTTATATTTATATTCTTATGAAATGATAAAAGTATATAATAATTCTATGTTGCTTTCCTTATTTCCATATGAAGTTATAAGGTCAAGTCCCAACTGAGACATATACTGGCAATATGACTCAGGGGCAAGTAAATTAACATCTTATTGCTCTAAGCAAGACTATAATTTGAAGGAGAAAAATACTGACCTGAAGTATAGAGAGAGTTATCCCATCTAGGATTTTCTTCTAACAATAAATCACAGATCCAGCTCCTATTAAAACTATGTGGTGGTGGTGGTGGTGGTGGTGATTGTGGTCAAGGGGGTCAAGGTGGTGCATCTTTCTTGAAGAGAACCAAAATGACAACACTATATCAGGTTTGAGGTACAATGACTGTAGTTGTTAAGACCAATAGGAGCTCAGAAGACTCTACTACAGCTTAGATAAAAATGGTTCAATGATTTGGAGTGGGGCTGTCTCTAAATTTGTACATCTCATGTTTCTTATGAGATACTGAAATTCAGTTTGCCTGGAAGAGCACAATGCCTTCTTTGATACAGACAGATCACGTTACGCAAATATATACATGTTTATATTATATATTATATAAACATATATTATACAAACATATATTGTATATTATATAAATATATTATATAAACATACACATATATGTAGGGACACTCCTAATTTTGCCCGGCCTGCTTACCTTTGCCAAGTTTCAGAATCCTCCCTTAACTACAGCATTTGAATCCCCCACCAATTCATTTTGCTGGTCTGCATGCCTGATAAATGAGATACGATCTCATTTTAAAACTACAATTTCAATCTAGTAATTGGGAGAAGGTGGTGGAAAGGTTGTGAGGAAAATCCAAGACTTAAAGTCATGTCATACTTAGAGCAATAGGAGGGCTATAAGAGTTCTTCTAAGACCTGCTTAGGTTTAACAAACTTCAGAGTACTGTGCAGTCAGTTTGCCTTGGACTTTAGTGCCAACGTAGGCAATTAAGCTTCTCAAGATGGAAAATCTGCTTCTGTTTCACCACATGATTTTAACCCAGTTCAGGATGTAGTAGCAAACATGGATTTGAAGGCTAAAAAAGAAAGATAATGGGACTTTCCCTAGTGTCAAATAACTGGTAAATTTCAAGACTGGAAGTTATTTCTAGTTCTTTGGAATTCCTAAGACTCGGACCAACTGTTATTCTTAATGAGTTAGTATGAGCTATCTACCAGGATGTGGTTAGCATTGGAAGATTTTTTTTTGTCTGAGAAATATCAGAGATATTTTTAAAAAAAAATTAAAGTGTAGGAGAAATGTCATAGAAGTGATGACAGACACATGTTCAGGTAATCAAAAGGAATAGAAAGTTACATTCTATTAGTCAGTGAGGTTGACTTGATTCCCAGCAATATTTTAAAAGGTATTATTAAAGGGTTGTTTTTTTCAATCACTTAAAAAGAAAACAGCTGGCCACTTGGGGTTACAAGTTCATAAGGATCTAAGCACATCAGAATAAACTAATTTTCCTTTTGACAGGGTTCTGAGACTGGCAAATAAACAGAGTGTTATAGACACAATGTTGTTAGATTTCAGCAAATAATGGATTTGATAAAGTCAGTATCTCGTTTCCCACAATATCCTTAGGGACAAATTGGAAAAATGCAGACTGAAGAATGACAAAGTTAGATGGCTTCAAATCCTAATAGCAGTGATTATTGGATTGATGTCAACCTGAAGGGAGTTTTCTAATGGAATACTGCAGTACCTTGTCCTTGACTATTTAATATTTTTATGACTTTTGAAGAAAGAATACATAGTTAGTTTATAAAAGCTATACATATGACATGAGTGAGGGATTTCTAACAGAACTGAATAGGCTAAAATAATAAAGCACATTTAATTTTAAAATGGTATTAGATGAGATTTAATTCAATTCAAAGAATGTTTATTAAGTACTTACTAGGTACATGGTAATATGGTACATATTGTGGATATAAAGATGTAAATGAAATAGTCCTCTAATTGTCAGGTCACATTCTCTTGAGATAAAATTATGAAAGAATTTTAGAAGTAATAACTGGCCAAATAAGAAATGGTTTCACATAGGAAATGTTTCCTGCCCTTATTATTATATTTATTCAAATTCTCAGAGATCTATAATAGTATCATTTTAGAAATTCCTTCCAATTTATATATATATATATATACATATATATATATCAATCCATCAGTGTCTACCCATTCTATTCAATTATTATCCATGTCCTCCCAAAAGTTCACCACAGATAATCCACCTAACATCCTCAACATATTTTCAATTCCTTTTGACATCATGAAGATATCAATGAAATATTGTCTCTTTCTGACTATCTATCATTCCTCGCCATTTCCACATGGCCATACTATCATTTTCCTGTCATATGAATTTATAATTAGGACTAAAATAAGGCAAGCAAACAAAAAACTTCACATGTAGATGACAGTTGATGTGAGTAGACAAGCACTTATATTAAAAAAAAATCCCAAAATAGCAACATGTTAATAGTAGGGCATGGCAACCAAAACAGCTAATGTTATTTTTATTTTATTAAGAGAAATATGATGAGCCAAAAATCAACAATGTTTTTTAACATTTTAGCTAATATCTGTGTTACTTTAACTTTATAAGTGTATATATACTGGCTATTTATTATCAATTATGAATATTTTAAACCTTTTAAAATAGTATATATATATATATATATATATGCAGATTTACATACATGTGTGTTCTTATACATATGTGTATATCCACTGTGGTTAGTGATATATTGTTTGGTAAAGGTTGCAGGACCTAACCATCAACACCAATCCTTGTGGCCTTTACTTGCCATTATGGTTTTTGTTGGATTCATTACTCAGAGATTTCCTGTGCCTGTGCCCTTAAAAAGATAATCAGTCTCCATAATTCTCACTTTCATTGACTCATTATGGATAGTCTAGAGAAAGTTCTGTTGTTGGTTCTTAGTTTAGTATTTTTTCTTACTTCCATCTCTACCCCATTAATGAAGGAAACAAAGAAAGTACCTAATATTCACCATAAATCAGATATGGATCAGGAAGTTTATTACCCCAAAGAAAAGTTAATGATAAATAAGAGAAAATCATGGAATTATTCAAACCAAATTCCTTATTTTATTTTACTATTATGACAGCAGATGTGAAGTCTCTTTGAGACACAGTTTCTTTGAAAGGTTGCTGCTTTGTTTGCTTGTTTTTACATTTTGCTTCCATGTGAGCATAGCCTTATCAAAAACTAAGTGTAATCCACTTTTCAATGTCTTGGCTACCTCTCTCTTGAAACTGCTTGCTCAAAAATGTACAGCTGAGTGCTGCTATATCCACAATAGCCCTGAGTAGCAGGTGCTGCTGCTAATGATGATAATGACTCTCTCCATCCCTGGGAGATCCTGGACCTTTTGGTGCCTCCAACACCAGAGCTAAAGAAAGGCAATATAAATGAGAAGAAAAAGCAGCCAGTGTCTTATACTGGTTGAATCTCTTATACCTATGTGGAGCAAAACTCCCCATCATGATTATGTTTGAGTAGAGGAGGAACTCTCTCACACCTTTCTTCCTGGGGTTTGGAGCTACAAACCAGTGTAAACCAATAAATATTTAACTATTTACTTTCTTTAAAAATATACTCAATATACTTTTATTTATTTGTTTGCCTCACAAATGTAAAAAAATATTTCCGATTATATATAAAGATAGTTTCCAAAATTCACTTTTATAAGACATTGAGTTCCATATTTTTCACTCTCCCTCTTTTCTCTCCCCTTCCCCTTGACAGTGGAGTAGTCTGGTATAGGTTATACATGTACAACACACTTTAATCTGTATTATTATTAACATTTCCCTAATACTTTCTTAAGTTTAAAAATCAACAATAGAATAAACCATGCCCTGAATGGTAATGTTTGCTAATATGTGGGGTGTAAATACTTTTTGTAATGAAAATTTAACAATCTGGGACAAGCTGACTCTAGCAGACCACTGATATTTGAGTCAGAAATAAGGTAGGTTGAAAGACGAAGTGACTGAGGAAACTAATGTTGGAACTTCTGAGCATTTTTATTTATTATGCCAATTGTTTAACAAATCAGGACCAGAACTCCTCAGTGTTGGTACTGGATCCAAAATGGGTATGGGGGGAGAGATTATAAATAATCAAATAAGATCAATTAGTTAAGACAATTAACCAAAAGGTGAAATTAATAATCTGATTTCTAATTTGAGAAAATTTTAGACTTTCCAAGTTGGGAAAAAATTTAAACAGGTACAATGTCCTAAAAATAGAAAAAGAGATGGCCCATTTCTTCAAATATTTGTCTTCAATCAAAGGAACAGGGAAATAATAAATGATTGACAAGTACAGGGTAAATTTCCCAGTTAGGAGATATGGGCTATTTGTGATGTGTAATTGTAAAAAAAACTCATTGTATCCATGTTTAGATCTGACTGGGTTTCTGGTCAAAATAACTGTGTCCTTAGTTAGGGGATCTCTAAACAGCAGGTGGAGATATTTCAGCTTTCCAGTCATGCAGGGCTAGATTCATTCAATGCAATAAAATTTTTTCACACTTCCCATAATTGAATAAAGTTTTCTCACAAGACAGAAATTATACTAGGCCTATAATTGAATAAAGTGGGAAGAGACCTAGATCCAAAATTGAGTCACAAAATAGAGTCAGTGGGGTTCATTCAACCCCCACAGATGTTGGCCCCCTCTTCCACCAGATGTATCATACAGAGCCATTAACTCTGCCTTCTCAGCAACCAACAGAGTGAATCCTACAAAGCAATGAGTTCATACATTGATGGAAGCAGGCAGGAAATATCTAAGCATGTTCAAGTTTCTCCACTGTCCAAAGCCAGGTAGGGTGAGGGGGGAGGAATCAGTTACATAAAAAGCTAGGAAGGGAATCAAGCAGTAAAACTATTCTTTATCCCATAAAGAAATGGCAGTAATCTTCTCTGCTTCTTCAGAATGCAGCATGAGGGGAAGGGGTTCTGAAAACTGACCTTTAGCTAGGGAATGGATGGGATCAGGAAACCATCAATTTTTCCATGGTCTCTCAGCATATCCCCTCGGGCAGAGTAAAGACCATCAGCTGGTCCCTGGAACATCAGGATTCTGTTAAAACACTCAGGTTCCTCTTCCATCTTGACATTCCAATTCAATGACTGATCTCTAGGACCTGAGTAGTCCTAGGGCTCCTAAACTGCCCTAGGACTCCTCAGGTGCTAAGAATAGTCACCTCTCTTTTGTCCCATTTCATCATTCCTATTGTCTAATGAAAGACCAAGTCCTGATTATATATATATATATATATATATATATATATATATATATATATATATCCAGAGTTTCCGATGTCCTAGATTTTCTCCAAGTTTCTTTTGTATCATAATTTTTAATCCGTGTGGGAGAACATAAATTAAATCCTGCCACTATCACATTTAGTTTTAAATAGACCCAGATCACTCATATTGAACAAACACTCAGATATGAGTGTGGCACTTGATGGAGAGAGTTTCCTCTAAAATCTCCCCCAAGCTGGAAATCAAATTTTTTATATTCAGAATATCTGATTATAATAATGGATTTTAATTAACCATTCAAGAGCTTGGTGAAAGGCACAATCCTTTCTCCATTCTCCATCTATTTTTATAATCAAGACTTAGAAATCCCTGCTAAGGAAAAATGAATGTACATACACAGACACCCACACCTCACACATTTTATATACAGAATGCTACAAAAAGTTTTAGGGTGATTTTTAAGTCACTGAAGTTTAAAACTTTAAATTGCACAGATCAAGTCAATTAGATAATTTTTTCCATAGTGAATTATACCATACTGTGTTTTAAGCTACTAAAACTTAAAACTACTCTAAGATTTTTGGGATGCCCTGTATTTAACTAATTCTCTTTCTATCCCTCTAAATATTCTGCTTCCTCCCTCTCCTTTCACTTTCTCCCTTCTCTCTTTTGCTTTCTCCCTCTCTCTCTGTCTCTTTCTCATTCTCTGTCTCTCTTCTTGTGTATATGTATGTTTATATATATTTGAATATATATTTACACACATGCACACAAATACTTAAATGCATAAATATGTATCATTTTGATAGCAGATATAGCTATAAACAGATGAAAATGTTTAACATATATGTACATAAATATAGATTTAAATGTACAGAATTAAGTCATTTGTCTAGAGTGAATTCCACTAAACTTTTAAACTTTTGTTTTTTTTCAAAACCAAAATCACTAATTCAAATAAATATTTGAGTACCTACTATATTCAAGCCACAATTTACAACATGATTCTAGAAATAAATGTTCCTTTTCCTATTGCAAATGCCGATTCCAAATCACATACAGACACATACACACACACCTTCATTCACTTTTTCTACTTCATATATAGATATTTGCATAGAGAAACAAGGTCTCAATTTATAGGCAGTATTGAATGGAAGTACTGTCCAGAGATGGAGATAAAAATCATGGTGTCTAGAGAGGGTAAATGATTTACTGCTGACCACACAGCAACTCAATAACCAAACTCGAAATGGACTAAAAATTCTTGGCTCCAAGTTCCTAGCTGTCAGATTCCAGTCAACACTCCATCCCTCCCCTCCTCTCTCTCTCTCTGTCTCTCTCTCTCTGTCTCTCTCTGTCTCTCTCTCTCTCCCTCTCTCTATCTCTCTGTCTCTCTCTCTCTCTATTAAACACATATGGAAATCTATATAAAAGCCACTATTTAGAGACTAATTCTGACAATTTAAAACCAAGTTAAGAAACATGTTTAAGCAAAATCTCCTCTTTTGAGAGGCAGAGGATGGTGAGGAATGAAGCAGGGGATTAGTGAAGGAGTTATTTTTGGCAAGAAAACTTTCCAGGGCCGTAGTGACAGTGACTTTACTGACAGATACTCTGAACTCCATCTTAAATGAATGCCTGGTTTGTTGGTGAGTTGGAACACACTCCACATGTTGAGCAGCTGTCTCTTGGGGAGGTCAACATGTGTTAGATGAGTCAGCTCCAAGGTGTGCATTTACTTGGAGGGGGAGGGAAAAAGAAGAAAATTAACTGCAAACCTGGAGCATTTATGGGACAAAGGCATGTTCTTCACATTGGGCAAGCAGAGCATGTTCCATTCAGGGAGAGATTAAGACTACAAAATAAGAGCACAATGATTTTGGTGTCCAATATACCCAAGAAAAGTCAAACTGAAGATTTTTCTTTTGTCTCTTGATGTTGCTGTTCTTTATAGATAATGATAATTAGTTTTTATGCAGTATTTTTAAGTTCACCAAATACCTAAAATATCTTACCTCATTTGACTCTGATAATAATGGGTACTAAAGATATTATTTTTTCTATTTACTGATATGGAAACTGAGGCATAAAGAAATTAAGCAACTTGCATGTGGCAAAACATTTGAGAGATATCAGAGGTGATATATGAAGGTGGGTCTTTCTGACCCTAGGTTCAACTATCTGTCCACTGAGCAATATTGGCTTCATTGTTATTGCTTAATATAGCTAAATAGAACATTTCACTTATAGATACTTGGGTATTTGTGATACATCAAGTGGGGTCCTCTTGAGATTTTTCTTTCTGGTGTGGGGAGCTTCATTGGGCCCAGTATTTAAAAGCTGCCAACCTTTCTCTTAAATCACAGAGTCAGTATGTTTATGAAGAGGAAAATGTATTGCAATAACACAGAATTAAACTAATGAGTTAATCATCTTTGTGTCCTATTTCCCAGTTGAGGCAATTAGCCATAATGAGTAATCCTATGTAAAATCTTGACTATGTATGTAGCTCCCCATTGCCTTCC
Organism: Macrotis lagotis; assembly: GCF_037893015.1. Taxonomy (NCBI): domain Eukaryota; kingdom Metazoa; phylum Chordata; class Mammalia; order Peramelemorphia; family Peramelidae; genus Macrotis; species Macrotis lagotis. The sequence goes on from NC_133661.1 coordinate 233,075,739, forward strand.
CCTTGAGAGTTCCAAAAGGGAAGTCAGCTCACTATGAAATAAATACATTTTAAGCCATAGAGCCTAGGTTTGAATTTCAGTTTTGTTATTTAGTACCTGTATCATCTTGTTTTTTTTTGTTTGTTTGTTTGTTTTAGATTTTTCAAGGCGATGGGGTTAAGCGGCTTGCCCAATGCCACACAGCTAGGTAATTATTAAGTGTCTGAGACCGGATTTGAACCTAGGTACTCCTGACTCCAAGGTTGGTGCTTTATCCACTGTGCCACCTAGCTGCCCCTAGTACCTGTATCATCTTGGAAAAGTGATTTCTTCTAACTGGGATTCAATTTCCTCACCTGTAAAAACAATAGTTATTCCTAGCTGATCATTCAGGTTCACATCATCTCCAAATCCTAGGCAAATATTCATGTTTTTTAAACATGAGGAAATTGAAATCCAAACAATTTTGCTGGGTTTTTCAAGGTCCCATAGGTATGAAATGGGCCATATTTGAACCTTGGTTTTCTGACTGTTTTCTGATTTATGAGTGAATTGAGTACTGGCCCAGAGTCAGGAGGACCTGAGTTCAAATCAGACCTCAGACACTTAATAATGACCTAGCTGTGTGGCCTTGGGCAAGTCACTTAACCCCATTGCCTTGCCATAAAAAAAGGATTTATGAGTGAGAATATGGGTCACCATTATCACTCATTGCCTTTTATACAGAACACTTAAAAAGGATGCAATAAAAGGCTTTGTTCAAATAGCAGTATCCCTAATAAGGATAATTTTGATTGTTTTTTTCTTAAGAAAATTTTTAGTGGTTATTAGAGAATGGACAAGATGATGGAAAATGTCAATTTACTGTTTTTTATTGTAATATATTGTTCTTTATTTTAGTTCAATTAAAAAGTTATTATAAGAGCTAACTGAAAAAAGTTGAAAAGATATTAATGGTGCAAAGCACAAGCTCTTTTTTCATATTCTTCCTTAAATTGAATTTTTTACAGTAGAATTTAAGTAATCAACATAAATATATATGTGTATGTACATACATATATATATGTATGTACATATATATATACATACATATATATATATATATACAGAGAAAAAGAGAAAGAGAGAGGAGAGAGAGAGAGAGATAGTTTTTTAAAGGTTTAGAAAGTGCTATCCTTACAACAATCCTAGGATGTACTATCATCTACATTTTACAAATGAGGAAAATGAGGCACACCTAGGTTAAATGGATTATCCAGAATCATATAGTTATTAAATAATGTGAGGCTACATTTGAACTCAGATCTTTGTGAAGCTACATCCAGCATTTTACTGATGTTCTAACTGCCTAGATGATCCTAGATGAGAAAGGTAAAGGAACAAATGAACTTAGTAACTTTTTTTCTCAAAATTCATAATTTAAAATAGGATACTACCAGTCAATGACTTTCCTGATAGAGACCTCATGGTGTTCTGGAGTATTTGTCTATTGATGTTTCTGTCTCCTCCCATGTGGTGGCTATCTAACTCAATTGGGGAGCACGTTTTTGCCACTTGTACCAGTCAAAGTTTGTCATAATCATTCCAGGAAAAAAAATTAGAAATGGTAACGTCCAATAACTATAAGTCATTGGAATTGGTCTTTGGGAGTAGTCTCCTTATTCTCCCTATTGGAGGAGAAAGTAAGCACCATCTTTAATGAGGGAAAGAGAGAAGGAGGGATATGCTGGAAACAAAAAAAATCCTACTCTTGAGAACAGATTGTTAAACTTTCAGTATAAGTATTTTCACCAGGGAAATAAGCAAATACTGCAAGTAAGGAATTAATTTATTGTTCTGCTAATTTTCTAGGCTTAAGAAAATAGTGGAGAAAATGTTAATGGTATGGATTAAACTTAAAAGCATGTCAACTATACTTTTTTTGGAGTACTAGTTAAACATTTGCCAGCACACCTCTAAATAGAGGGGAATATTGAATGAATTATTAATTGTTCTCTTCTGTGGCAATTAGTCCAAGTAACTAGGATAGGGATCATCCTTAGGGAAAATTGTTTACCTTCTATCTCCTTCTATTCCCTTGGAGTTCTTATCACACCTAGCTGATTCCAAGTATCTAATTAATATATTGTAACCCTCCCAGATAATTGATAATAGCCTTCTGCCAGGATATATAAAGCAGTTGTTGATGTTGATGCATTTCAGTTGTTTTCAAGTCTTTTTGACCCCCATTTGAGTTTTCTTGGCAAAGATACTGGAGTGATTTGCCATTTCCTTCTCCTGGATAACTTCCAGATGAGAAAGTAGGGTTACTTGCCTAGGGTGGCACAGCTAGTAAGTATCTGAGGCTGGGTTTGAACTCAGGAGGAAGAATCTTCCAAGTCTGGCACTTTATCCAACATACCACTTAGTTTTATTAGACCCACTGATAAAGTTTTACTTATGGAAATACCATACCAATTATATTAATATTGCAAAATTTTGAAGCAAAGACAGGTAGACCTGTGTATGCACATATTTTCTCGTCTGTGTTTTAGAGAAGGATGAGAAAGTAGGAGTGATCGTACAGCATCCTTCAAATCCTACTGCACAGGTACTTCTTTATTCTATCTATACCTGGGGGTATAGCTAATATAGTCTTACATAAACAGTACAACAGAGTTGAGTGATTTGTTGGTTAAATGGAACTATCTCCTAGCACATTCTCAGAGAAAGACTGAAGTGGAGGAAAGGACTCACAAAACTGATTGAGCCTTTTTTCATGTCTTGCCTTTTCTCTAATAGCCCTCCCTCTGTGATAAAAAGCATCCATCTCAAATTCAATCCTTTAAACCTTTTTCCTCTGACTTTTTCTTTATTGATGTCTACTTTCCCATTCCCTACTGCAGGGCTATTGGTTTTTTAGCAGCAATTTTTGATGTGAAATCTTTTACCTGCAAGCTTAACCAGCAAATTTAAAATGTTTTGAATTTTAAGTCCTAAATTTATATATTTGTACTAAATGGCAGATGCAAATGACCTTGAAATACATCCAGAAATAAAACCAAGAAAAACATACCTTTGCAACTTTTCCTCACAAAACCTCTTCCTTAAAATCACCAATTTTTATTCAATACATTCTAGTTGTTTCCTGTTATATTTAGGAACAAATATAAATTCCTTTTCCTTAAAGCCCTTTCTTATCTTTCCCTTCCCTATCTCTCTAGTCTTCTTACAGTTTTTCTCCTCCATTTTCTCTGTGATCCAGTGATCCTAGAATTGCTGCTATTCCTCCCACAGGAAACACCATTGCCTGATTGCATTTTCACTGGCCATACCCCATGCCTCAAACTCTCTCCCTTCTGATCTCTTCCTCCTAAATTTTGACTTCGTTCAACTCAATTCAATAAGCAATTATTAAGTACCTACTATGTACCATTCACTGTTAAGTATTTCCTTCATGTCTAAGTCTCCCATTCTCTATCAGACCTTAGTTTTAGTAACTCCCCTCTGAGACTTCTCCCAATTTATCCTTTATATGTCTTATTTTTATAATTTTGATTCATAGCTATTTGTTAATATCCCATTTGACTATGGAATACTTGAAAACAAGTACTGTTTGCAATTTGCTTTTCTACATCATTCTTTGTGTACCCATTACATAATTCTTGTAACACAGTCAATATGTATTAAATGCTGTTTGAGTGATTCACTGACTAACATAAGAAATTTTGACATGTTACGTCTATGGTGAAATGGAAAATTGGGGTCTCAAGATAAATCTCTCCCAGCTGTCTCCTTACTATTCTTGACCAATATTGCTTCTATTCCTATTCCTGACCTTGACCCTCTGAACTAGATTGTCAGAGATCAAGTCTTGAAGGAGTTAAACCACTCAGTTTTAGAACTTATGCCTTGGATTTATGTTATTCTGATTTGTAAATATAGGGATATTTAGTTGATCTCTGTTATGCTTCACCTTCACCCTACTATGCCCATTCTTTCCCTCCCTTTAATCTGAGAAGAGTACTCAAATATAGAGCTTCCATTATTCTGGATACAGTATGTCAACCAATGGCCACTGAGATTTACTTTCCATTCTTTTCTCTACCTAAACCAAACATTATTGCCTTGTCAATATGGGAATGAGCTATCACTTTTATATTTGTTTGCCCACTCCTTAGTGGGCACCAGGTACATAGTAAACCCTCATGTTTTTTTATTAATTATTTTTTCATTCATTCAAAAACTGTTGAGCTTCCACTTAAAGATTTTATAGGATTAATAACTCAGTTCTTTTCTTAAGGCTATACTAGGTAGGATTACAGGGAGCTGGTTGCAAAGCTGGTAGAGGGCTGCCTCTGGGTTAAATAAAAGTGAGTTTGAATTCAATCACAGATAATTAATTACTTTAATACTTTTCAAATTCCTTAGCCATCAATTAATACAATTTGTGTCTTCCCAGTGAATAGTAGGAAGAGCATGAGCAAATATGTTGGGATGAGGGAGTAATGATGGGGAGTAAAAAGAAAAGAAGCTTGTGTAATAGGAAAAAAGAAAATGGGGGGGGTGCTTCAGAGTGACATATGCAAATATCACTCAGTGAATCAGTTAAGAAGCCTTTATAAAAATGTCTGTTAGGTGCCTGGTTTCAAGGAAAGAGATTGAGATTTCAAGAAAGGCAAAACACTATCTTTAGCCTCAAGGAGCTCATATTCTAGACTTGTACATATGTTATATGTATAAACATAGTAAAAAATTGTCTTCCTACCTTACATTTTTTTCTTAGTTCACAGGATAAATACAGTGGATATGGGATAGGAAATGAGATTACAAAAGGAGATTCTTAACTAGATTAGAAGTTTGGTTTAATACTTAGAACACTGAGTATTTACTTGTATGGAATAACAATCTAAAGACATTACTTCTAAATCTTGCTTTGAATCCCATGTTATATCTAATGTTGAGACAGAAGTTCAAAATACAAAACTTGATGAATATACAACTTTTAATGAAATGAGAAGAAAAAGGAGAAGGGGTAGAGCTTGCCTTATTTTGTGTTGCTGCCAAAGAATGATAGATGAAAAAAAAACACATACATTGTATCCATGAATAAACTGAAATATTCTTTTTTTCACCCAAAGCAAATATGAATCTACCTATTGATGCATGTCATTTGCATAACACTATCCAGTATATCCACATAACTATAATGTCAAATTCAAAACATTTTTCAAATCATAGAAAGTTATGTATAAAATATATAATCAATTTTTATGTTGATCACTGACACTGACACTGAAACTAATGAGGATAGCCTACAGATTCAATTAGTGGGGCAAGTAAAGAATCATAGAATTGACTCCTCTTAAGTACTCCTAAGAGGCCATATGAAACAACATTTCATGAAAGACTTGGTAATCTCACCTTATATTGTTAAAGGTAAGAATAAGCAAAAAAAAAGCCACGAACATAATTTCTTATGAGATATAATCTTATTAATCTGTTCCTTCTCCTTCCATTATCATTAATCCTTCTTGTTTTTATATTATAGCTATTTTCTCATATAGTTTCATTGCCATTCTCTTCTACTAGTTATCTTTCTCCTGTAATAATGAAAGAATGTAAAAACCAATTGACACTGTGGCTATAATCAATAGTAAAAGCAATGTTCCATATCCATAGTCCCCCACTTCTCCATTCAAATGAAGAAGATGCATTTTTTTTCATCTCTTTTCCTGTACTGGGATAGATTATTATAATTTCACAGCTTCCAATTTAATTTTGATGTTCTTTATGTTTGCTTTATGTTAGTTAAAATGCAGAGTTATCCTTTCTTTGCTTTAGTTCATACAAGTTTTACAGATTTTTTTCTGAATTCCTTGTAATCATTGGTTCTTATATAATAATAGAGTTCATTACTTTTTATATCACATTTTATTTATCTATTACCTAATTAATCAGTGGTCATTCATTATGTTTTCAACTTTGGCTCTTACCCGAAGTCCTGCTATTGGAGAATGGTTGTAAACATGACATTTGAATGTAATGAAATCTTATAGCACAGTAAAAAACAATGACAAAATGGATAGATCTAGCTTCATCAGAACAAATTATTCAATAATAAGAATGTAAAGGAAAACAACTTTGAATTATTTGTAATTCTAATTAATACAGTTACTCCTGAAGATTGATAATGAAGCTCACTTCCTGTTGGCAAAGAGATAATGGAGTGAGACATAATACCTTTATATTTGGTCAAGTGAATTTGCTTTATTTTCTTTTACTTACTAGTTATAAGAAAAAGTGCCTACATGGCAGATAGTATCAATGATAAAAGAATAAAATGTATCACTAAGACAGTAAATAGTCCTCAGATCAGGAGAAAATTCAAAAAGGATTATTTTTTGTTTTTATTTTTTAAACTATCTTGTAGAATTCAATATACTTTTAAAAAGGAAACTATACATAATAGTTCACAGTTTTATATACAATATTCTTTTATTTCCATTTTTCTTTGTTTACTGAAATGTTCATGTTTGTTAAAGTTATAATATATTTGAGACATTACTTTCTGTATATTACCTACTCAGGGCATAATCCCAGCAGTGGGATTTATTTGTCAAAGGATATGAACAGTTTTAGTAACTTATCTTATAATTCCAATTTTTTTCCCATAGAGATATACTAATTCAGAGCTCTGTTGCTAGTGATTGGTGTATCTGTCTTCCTGTAACAACTACAGTACTATTTCTGTCTTCTATATTTTTATTGTTAAAAAGTTTTAAGTGAAACATCAAAGATATTTAAATCTTTACTTCTCTTATTATTTAATGATTTGGAGCAATCTTTCATTTGATTATTTGTAGTTTACAAGATCAAAGATTTCTACCTATAAGGGACTTTAGAAGACATTTAAAAATCTTTATTTATAGATGTGAAGTTAAGAACCAGAGAGATTACATATCTTGCCCAAGTTAGGGGACAGCAAGATTACACAATGAATGAAATGTAGGGACTGGAGTCAGGAAAACCTGAATTCAAATCTGGCTTTAGACACCTACCAGCTATGTGAACTTGAACAAGTCTCTTAATTCTTGCGTACCTCAGTTTTCTCATCTGTAAAATGGAGACAGCAATAGTTGCTATGCAGATCAAATAATGATAATAATTGAAAAGCACTTAGTATTGTACCAGATACATAGTAAGTACCAGATAAATTAGGCATAATTATTACAATTATTTCATTTTTATTATACAGTGGTAAGAGGTAGACATGAGATTCAAATTTAATCTTCTGATTCTGTCTAGTACTCTTGCTGCTAAACTATTTAGTTGCAATTTTTCTTTTGAAAGTTTTCTACTCACTATCTTTTTGATCTTTTATCTCTTCAGCAATGATTCTTCTTCCTCTGTTTATTATCAATATACCAGATATATTTTATTTGAAGATATCTCCTATTAATACTCTCTTATTTTTATATTTTCAATGATTTCATTTTGTACAAAAAAGTATCTTAATTTTATTTCTAATTAAAGTTCTCTACTTTAACTATCCTGATCACCTCTACCTTTTGTGATCAGACATTTATTAAGTAACAGACATTAAGGGTACAAGTTAAATCATTTCAAGTCAACAAGTTATATAATAACACTGAGATAAGTCCTAGTGACAGAAATATAAGCAAAAAATCAAATGACAATCACTGTCTCAGAAGTTTACATAACTCTAAGATAGCTCTAACTAAGCTCTAAGAAGATAACTCTAAGAAGTAAATGGGGAAGAGGGGAAGAGAAGGTGACAAGATGTCCAGAATCAGAGAGGAAGGAACACAGAGAGGAAGGGAGGAATGAACATGATTGGTCTTTCCATTTTAATTAAACATGAAATTCTGGGAGGAACTGATCAATGATAGGAAAGGACAAAATGATGAAAGGATGTAAAGAGCATTGGGACATGGTGGGGGGGGGGGGAAAGAAGTCCAGAGAATCCAAAGAGAAGAACAGAAAAGAAGTAAGTAATAGGGTCAATCTATTCACTTTTCCTAAAATGGATGTTCTAGGATGAACTGATAAATCAGAAAAATGGGCCTTGGGGATGGAGTGATCTTCTGCTTTCCAGTTTGCCCAGAAATTATAGCTTCAGTCCTCTCCATTGACTTAATTAGTCTGCATTTCATTATATTGATAGTAAAGAAGGGACAATTGCTATAATAATATATAATATTTCTTTTTGTGCTTGATCATTTTTGCACTCTTTTTGTATTTGAAGCAGAACTGGGCAGAAAGAAATATTGTAATTTTTCGCTTTTTTCTTCATTAAGATTGTAATACCAATAAACCTCTATAAGCAAGGAATGCACCAAGCAGATTATCTGTTGAAATATTAATTTTTGAAGACTGTTAAACCTTCCCTATTTCTATATTGACTCTATACTAGTCCACTATGCAATCCTATCTAGTGTCTCCAAATCTCATCAGGTTCTCCTAGTTATAAATTATAAATCCCTTAATACTTCTTAATTTAATAAAGACCCTAACTCTAGTCAAGCTGATGCCTTCAGATAAGATACTATAAATTCTTAACCTTAATTTAAGGATTTAAAGTCAATCTAAAATTTCTAGCTCCTTCAGACACAGAAACACAATCTTACTTTGTTTGAAACACTCCTCAGTCCCTTTGAGTGCTTCCCTAGCCCCTCCCCTAATTCCTCCCTGCCCAGGAGTTGGACTGCACTCCAAATAAGAATTCTGCACACTTTCTATAGCTAATCAGTCCAGCTCTAAATTTACAACTATATTTTTCACCCTTTCCCTTTTTCCCCTTTCTCCAGACATAGTTATCCTTTTTGTTATCATCAACCCTGCTTATAACTGATTCTTTTTTGCTTAAACTTACTAACTTCTTAAGAATTCACTTTCTTTACCCTGTTAAAGCACTTAACTTTGCAGTAAACTGTGTAATCTGTAGTAGTAATCTGTTGTAGTAATCTGTAAAATGAAATTTATGACTTTTCTTACATCCCTCCAGTCAGAGTTTTGTGATTTCCTCATTAAAAGAACCACAGCTGTTTCTAGGATCTTCCCATACCCAACCAGGTTTTCGACTGCATGTTTAATTTTGTTTCAAATATGTAAATAATCAGAATTGCCTTTGTTTTTTTTTATTTTTAGGGAATTTTCTCTATCATTAACATTATTTTTGGGTTTTATTGCACTGATTTGATTCTTGTGTTTTAATTTGTATATCACTAATTTAGCCCTTACATTATTTTATTCTTTTGACTTTTCCTTTCAATAGTTGAATAAGAGAATTCAAAATTTTAATATGTCCTTTTTCTAAATTACATTCTAAATTTTTCTGTTTTGTAGGCTTTAGTGATATATGATATTGGGTTCCAGTTTTCTACTGCACATAGATATTGTAATCTTCAAATGTCTTTCTGCAGGTTTTTTATAGTTTTTTTTTTTAATCACTCTCTGGGATACTGGTATTTTATGCCTGCTCTTAGGAGTATTCCTATTTTAACTCCAGTTGTTCTCCTATTATAGTTACCATGACAATAAACATTATATTAAGCTATCAAAAGCTTTTAATTGGGGCAGCTAGGTCGCACAGTAGATAGAGCACAGGCCCTGGAGTCAGGAGTACCTGAGTTCAAATCCAGCCTCAGACACTTAATAATTACCTAGATATGTGGCCTTGGGCAAGCCACTTAACCCCGCTGGCCTTGCAAAAAAAAAATAAAAACCTAAAAAAAAAATAAAAGCTTTTAATGTTCTATCTTAAATATGATAAAAAATGGTGTCAATTACTGATAATTAAAAGTATGACTTTGGGGAGGATATTAATTAATTAATTAATTGGATTCATGCTATCAAATTTAGAAAAATTACTTGGAAATTTTATTTTAAATCTGCCCATCTCCTTTTCAAAATTATTTTAGACAACAGAACTCTTTAGGTCATCTATCATATTATTATAGGTAAGCACTTTTGGAGTCTGTGTAAAGATTATAAAAGTGCATTTTAGGTTTTTTTGAATCTTCTTTTGATTTAAATAATTTCTGTTCCCATTTATTGAACTCTGAGTATAAAAAATGAAGTTATATCATCATCATCATTATTATTGTTATTGTTATTCCTGTCCACTCAAGCACATGAACAATATTTTACCTCACGTTTTGAAAGGTATTCCTAAAGGATTCCTTAAAGTCAAGAGTTCTTAATATGCCCTTGATATACCCCTTACTGGGTCTGTGGATGGATTTCAAGAGCTTTGTGACCTTGACTGAAAAGAAAGTGATATATTTATTTCAATGAAATTGGTTTCCTTTGTAATTCAAAGTATTTTATACATTTAAAAACATTATTATGAGAAGGGCTGCATAGTTTCCCCCAGTTTTTAAAGGAGTCCATGGTACACACACACACACACACACACACACACACATTTTAAGAATAACCTTATTACAAAAAGCAAGGTCTACCTGCAAACAAAATTAAATGCATTTACCAGGTAGAGTAGTCATTTTAGATACCAGTTCTTAGCTCCTAAATAATCTTCTTCCAAACATAATAACAGAGTCCCATAATATTTAAGTTCTCTCTATGTGGTATCCACCATAAATATTAAAATAACCCTGGAAACCTCCTCTAGCATTGGGTATTAATGGACTGAGAGGCACAAATGTTTGAGTTACTGACCATTAAAGTATTTACCAGAGGCAATTACAGTAAATCAATAAACAGTAGTAATTGGGCAACTCAGCAAAATGTGATTTAGAAGACTAACAGTTAAAAAGAGCACATTTGCTACAGACACCATTTCAGAACTGAAGTTGTTACAGTTCCCTCCTGTGTCCTCCCACAGAAGGCAGCTATTTAAGAGACAAAACACAGCAGTAATGCAAACTATCACAAGCATAGCTGCTTACCCAGAGATATCTGTGTTCATAAAATCACAATTCAATAAAATATTCAACAATTCCCCTTCCGACCAATTACCAGGATAAGATTAAAATGTTTATAAGGATAAATGTTTCATTGACTCCAGGCTCATGCTTCCAACACCATTGCACACTCACAAAATAGAGTTTAAAGTAATGTAAATCACAACTACTCAAGAATAGGAAAAGTTTATACAGCTTTGACCTGTCTTGATGGACTGAAGAGACGGTGATGAAAACTGTAATCTTAATACATCTCCTGCGGCTAGAGGTTTAAAACTCATACTGTTTCAAATTAGTGAGGACAGCAATATTTATTTGCTGCTGAATTCCAGCCAGCATGGCATTTCAGCAGGAAGCACTTTATAAGACTTAAACTTATGAGTATCAAAGTTGAAAACTATTTTTAAGGCCACAATTTAATGATTCATTCTAGACCAAAATGAAAAGAAGTCCTACTTTCTCCTCATTCTTCATCCTTCTCTGCCTTTATTCTCCAAAGCAATAATTATCACCTTTTGGATATTACTTTTCACTTCCCAAAGAGGTTTTACATACATTATCTCATTAGAGATTCATATTAAGTCCTTGAAGTAGTAAGAGTAAATGATTTCTCCATTTTTACCAAAGAGAAAACTAAGTCACAATATTTAGTGGTGTTGTCCAATCATCACAACTTTGTGGTCTATTTGAGTCTATTTTTTGAATTTATTATTTGAGTTTGAGTCTATTATTCTTTATTTCACTGTTGGGCTTATATGTTACCATGAAGAAAGAGTAGTATTGTTCAGTTCTACTCAATGAATATATTAAATGCCTATAGTATACAGAATTTTCTAACAGAGGGAATTAAAAAAAGAAATAACGTAACACATGAGTGCTTAGGCAAGAGGTATATCATTGTTCATCATAAATTTTATGACTATCATTTTCTTACTTTGGGTCATTATTTCCAATAAGTCCTCTTTTTTCTTCTTTGGGAGGGAAAAAAGCCATTTCAATTGATTTAAAAGTGGTTGTGGAAATACACATCCATCACTGCATAAAAGGAATAATGAACAGAATATCTACCATGTATTTAATCAACTCTAACTTGCTTTGTCAAGATGAAGGAAGATAGAGGGAAAAAGAGTTTGGAGAAAACTCAAACATATTATTACTTGAACTGGTGCTCATGTTTTCACTTTCCATTTTTCATTCCATACTGAAGGGCGCTATCCTGTATAGTACTTATAAAAATGTGAAAATATCCTTCAAGGGCAGGGAAGAACAGGCCAGGGCTCACAGGTTTGTTTAATAGCAGGCCTAACTAGCCCAGAAGTGCCTTTCAGAATGATATTCAGTTTGAAAAGATCCACTTTGTTAGAGTTAATGAAGTACTCCAGTGGAACTATTTCTTTACACGAGGAATTGCTTTCACATGAACAAGGAAATACCATTTGAAGAATTAGTGTAGCACAGCAAAAAGAGACCCTAGTTTCAAATGTTTACTACCTATTTAACCATGAACAACTTATGAATCCTCAATGCTACCATCCATAAGGAAGCCTAAATAAGCATACTAGAGTAAGGGGTAGTTTTCCTGATTTCCAAAAGGGAAATCAAATTGAATGATGGCATCTGAGAATATACAGTAATAAACAGATGAAATTAGTTTCACATTCTAAATTGATAGTCACAGGAGCAGAAAATGGACTTAAAGGATGTTGCTTAACAAGAAGGGTCATCCAATATGAAACAAACCTGGAAAAGGGCCATCTAGCTCTCTATTTAGATCTAATATTTTTTCTCTCTCTGTTTTTGTCTCTCTATCTCTCTGTCTCCCTCTCTCTCTCTCTCCTCTCTCTGTCTCTATCTCCATATGTATATACATATATATATATATATATATATATATGTATATTTCTCTTTAATCTCTCTCCTTTTCCTCTCTTTCTTCCTGTCTGGTTTTTTCTTTTTTCTTTCTCCTCTTCCTGATTTTTCCTGGTTCTCTCCTTCCTTTATTCCTTTTTCTCTTCCCTCCCCCTCTTTTCCCCATCTCTTCCTATTTTTCCTTCTGTTTCTGTCTTTCACCCTCCCCCCCCATGCTGCCTTCTACTTTGTTCTTTTTCTGTCTTATCATTCTGTCCATCTGTAAGTATGAGCACCTGTCTTTATGTCTTCTAGACTATGGAGCTATCTTTGTCCTTATACTCTCTTCCCCTGTCTCTCCTTTTTCTTTCTTTCTTTCTCTCTTCTATTTTCTCTAATTCTCTGCCTTCTTTTCTCCTCATCCCAAGTCTTTGTCTCTGTGTCATTTTTTTCTCTCTCCTCTCTTCCCCCCTTGCCTCTGCTTCTTCCTCTCTCCTCTACTTCTTTTTGTTTCTGTTCTCTTATTTCTGTTTTTCACCCCCTTGTAAATTTCTTTTTTTCCCTCTGTTTGTCTCTCTTCATTTAGTTGTCCATCCAAGTGTCTTTCTGTTTCTACTTCAATCTCTGTCTTTCTCCTCATAGGTCTTTCTCCTTTTTCTCCTTGTCTCCCTTTTTCTTTCTAGTCTTTTTTTCCTCTTTCTCCATTTTTTCCCATCTCTCTGTCTCCATTTCTCTTTATCTTTGTGTCTTTCTCTCTACTTCTCCTTCTCGTCCTTTCTATCCCTCTCTGTCTCTGTCTCTTTCTCAGTTAGGGACTGTTGTGTATGGGAATACTGTAAATTATCATCACCTGGTGCCTTTGAGCATCAGAAACTTGTTTTACTAAGTGACACGGGTGTGTGAATGGATTAGGGTCTGGAAAGGATATCTAAGCACTTGTATTCTGGTGAATAAAAGGAACACTTGGAGACCTTGGTGTATATTTGTCTTCCTTGTCTCCTGCCCCTCCAACTTTCACCTGGGGAAGACTGAGGGAGTCCAGAAGTAGGACTCAACATAAGAGTCCAGGACAGGGACTCAACATTTCTCTATCTGAATATGTTTTCTTTTTCTGTCTTCCTACCTTGGGTGTTGTGGTTGTTTTTTCTAGCCATTAATCTAAAAATAGACTTTTTCCTGTACATTTCATTTGTTCTCTTTTCTATTGGATTAATTACAATATTTTATTTAACTTAATAGTATTTTTCCCAATTACATGAAACAATAGTTTTCATTATTCATTTTTTGTAAAAATTTCATTTCCTTCCCCTTGCTCCAGAATAGCAATCTGATATGTTATACATGTTTTATGTTATACATATTTCCATATTTGTAATATTGTAAGAGAAGAATCAGAAAAAAAGAGAAAAACTATGAGAAAAAATTAAAAGGTGTAGATAGTGTGCTTTGATCTGGTTTCAGACTGTACAGCTTTTTCTATGGATATGGATGGCATTTTCCATCACAAGTCTTTTAGATCTGTCTTTGTTCATTATGTTACTGAGAAGAGCTAAGTCTATCACAGGCGATTTACACACAATGTTGCCTTTACTGTGTACAATAAATAATCTTCTGGTTCTGCTTACTACACTTAGTATCAGTTCACCTAAATCCAGACTTTTTCTGAAATCCAAAATTATAGAACAATAGTATTTAATTACATTCATATAGCATAACTTATTCACCCATTTCCCTATTGATGGGCATCCCTCAATTTCTAATTCATTGCCACCACAAAAAGAGCAACTAGAAATATGTTTGTACATAGGGGTCCTTTCCCCTTTTTTTAATCTCTGAGATATAGACCTAATAGTGGTATTGCTGAATCAAAGGTATGCATAGTTTTATAGACCTTCGGGCATAATTCCAAATTGCTTTCCAGAATGGTTGGATCAGTTCACAATTTCTGTAATTTTTTAATGAATCTTGACCCAATCATTTGAATAGGAAGATTCCATGATAAATATGTGATTTCTTGTACATTTTAATTTATTTTTTGTCTAAAAAGATCAATTAAATGGACAAGTGAGCAGAAAATCAACTTGGCGACAAATAATAGTTTGATTGGCTACGCTTGCCTGAAACAGCTTTGACTATTTCTAATTGATTTCTGAGTATAGACAGACTTAAAAAGAGTGCAATCCTAATAACTAGTGAAATGATAAACTGAGAAATATCAAGTCCCCACATTCTCAAGCATGTTCTGACATTTAACTCAAAACTGAAAATAATCTCTACTTTCAAGTGAAACTGAAGTGCTTACCTAAAGTTAATATAAGGTTATCCATGTACTATAAGTCATAAAAAATGTGAGTTCAGGTTCAGTGAGTATCCAACCTAACCAAACGTGAAATTCCATTGATGCAGTGAGTGAGTCTGTATCTAAGCAGCAGCCCTGGCTGCCATGAATTCACAGCCATATGGACTTAACCATTGATAAAATGTCAAAGTGACAGAGCAATCTTCTTGGGCTCCTCATAGATATGCTTTGTGTTACCATGGATTTAGGTTGTTTAATTGCTAAGCCAGTGGACTCTAGAATGAAGCCATCAGCTCTAAATTGTTCATTGAATTCTTAGGGTTTTAACAGCAAAACCATCAAACTCACATGTCTACTACATGTAAAGCATTGGTCAAGACACTGAGAATACACATATATAAATGAAATAGCCCTATCTTTAGGGAAATTATTGTTTTTTACCAAGACAATGAGATAATTAAACCATTATTTCTACTCCAATAAAATTTCAAGGGACTTAAGTCTGAGTATATTGGTCTTTAGGAAACAATAAGCCATTATCATTTGAAAATGTATTGATAATGACCTTTTGTAACACTGTCATTCTTCAAAAACATCTCATCAAATAGGACTGAGAGGAAGAGCATGCAGAAACTGTCACTAGAACAACAGCTGAGAGAGAGAGAGAGAGAGAGAGAGAGAGAGAGAGAGAGAGAGAGAGAGAGAGAGAGAAGGGGAGGGGTAGAAGATCCTACATTACATTCACAACATAGTGTTGCATTAATGTAGTAGGACTTTGGCAAAAGATTTAATTTAATGCTGTATCTAAAAGACATAAGAATTTAACTCTTTACAGTAATGGTGGTACTGAAAAAGAAATGTAGGAATCATTTTTATTTGTTTTGAAATTTTATTAAATGATTCCTAGCATATTTACTTTTCTAAATTGTTTTTACATTTTATTTTTAAGTTAATAGCAAATTAAGTTTGCATTTTTAATTCATTTTGTTTTTACACATTAAGTGATGATGACTAGAAGAGGGAAGGGGCTAGTAAAAAGAAGGGACTAGGCTCTCAATATACATCAAATATATGGCATGGTTATATAAATGCACACAACTTCATATATAGAATGTGTAAATCAGTACTATTATTTAGAAATTAAGATTTCTTGAATTGAATTTGGTGCATATAACCTTAAAAAGTACAGTAGGTAAATAGAAAATATAAATATAAATGTGTATATAAAATCATTAAGTAAAATGAATTTATTTTTAACATAAATAAAATATATATGTATATATACAAATGATGCAAAAGTTAAAATTTTCTTCATAAAATTTATACATTTCAAATTTCAATGCAATTCAATACAAATCAAATGTTCATCAAGATATAATAAAAAGTTGGTTATTATCATACCATTTTACTGATGAAGAAACTAAGGCATAAAGAAGGTCAATAATTTGTACTGGGTCGCACTGCTAATCAGATATTCTTGGTTATCAGTCTAATAAGACCACATGAGTATAGTATGTAAGGAATCCTACACTAGAATTAGGAGACCTCTTTTTCTCATGTGAGTAATTGTCCACAACTAGCTTTGTGACTTTGATCAAACCCTTTAATATTCTGAGCATTAACTTATTCATTTATAAAAGAAGTGGTAAAGTCTTGCAATGGATAGAGTTACACTGAATAGAGCAATGAGCCTGGAATCATGATGTCCTGCATTCAAATGTGACCTTACTACAAATATGACCCTGGTAAAGTTACTAAACCTCTGTGTGCCTCAGTTTTCTCAACTGTAAAATGGGAAACTTAGTAACATCTGCTTTCCAGTGTTGTGATAAGCAGATGGAATGATATTTATTAAGCATATAACACAACTACTGGAAAATAATAGGTGCTTAGCACCTTTTTTTCTTCATTACTATAAAATAATAAGTTGGAAATAATTCCTAAATTTCCCTCCTTATCTAAAATACTATCATTACAATCATTTGCATCTAGGATACTCTTTATTCATGCAACCACAGCTATTTAAAATCCACACCATCTCTGGGATTATTGCTATGATATCCTATTTGTCTTTCTCCTTCCAGATGCTTCCCTCCTTTCTATCCTTCACAAAGCTGCCAAAATAACCTCCCTCAAACAAAATCCTAATTACATCTGTTCTTTGTTCAATAATCTTCAGTGGCTCCCATTTTCCTCAAGAAAAAAGTGAAAACTGCTTCCATTTGACTTTTGAAGCTCAACATGATCTTGTCTTGCTTAACTTTCAATATGTATTCATATTTCTCCCCATTCTAAATAGCCAAACTGGCTGTTCAGAACATATTACTTTCTGTGGTATTAAAAAAAAATTTCTGAAATAAGTGGGATTAACTGTCTTCTCAGAAATTATCCACCCCAAAAGATGACTGATTTTATCTATTTATTTATTTGTTTGTTTATTTATTTATTATTCGTTGTTCTGATGGTGAGACTTAGAGATACCTCCCTCCTGATTTCATTTAACAGACACAAATTTAAAAAATAACATATAAAATCAGCTGTACTCTTGAAAACTGTAACATTAGAATCAACATTAAAAAATGTGGTAAGAATCAAAGCCTTTGGTGACTGATGACAAAGGAAAGTTAGACCATAAAAAAATATAACTTTCCAGGCAAGAGAGTATTTTCAGATTACTGGTGACAGACACTGATTATTTAGACAATGAATCAATTTAGATTTTTAGAATCAATTTAGATATTTAGACAATGAATCAATTTACTATAAGTCAATGGGAATGTCTTTTTAAAAAATCTAACCTCCTGTACTCCAGTTCTATTTTTTACAATTCATTGTGTTCATTTTGGGAGACGTTCCCACCAGGAAGAAATGGCCAGGGTGGAAAACTTGTTTTTGGAACCAGGAAATGGGAAAATTTGATATTTTGAAATGCAAAACAGTCTCCTATAAACTTGGTCAGCTTAAATTTATCTCCTTAATCCCAATCATCCTTGAGTAGCAATAGGAGTAGGAAAAGGAGGAAAAGGAGGAGGCAGGATAGGAGAAGGAAAAGAAAAATCAGATGCTCTTATTATCTCTATGTTAGAGATGAAGAAACTGAAACAAATTATATCTCAAAACAGAGGGTGAGCACAGGGATAATATGAGAAGAAAGGCAAGAATTATGATTTATAGAAGGCAATCAAATTTGGAAAGGGGCTATATCAAATTTGGGAAAAGTAATTCCAATTGAATCAAGAGTTTAGATTTATTACCTGGAAGTCTCTACATACAGAACTGAAGTAATTAATACCAAAAGTCACAGTTTCATTGGTTTTCTCAAGTGATTTGTAAAATTTCCTTTTCAAGGTTACACTCACCTTAAACTAATTATAAGTTTTCTTGATAACATAAAAACAAGCCATGAAATACTCATTTATAAAGGGAATATGCAAAGAGAAACATATGTTTGCAGTATCAATCACCATTTTGTCTCTTAGCTTGGCTCTAACAAATAAAACAAGATTTGCAAAATTCTCTAAGATGTTAATTCTCTTTAATAACCCAGTGCAAAGGAGAGAGCACTGAATTTGGAATTATAGTAGTTAAAATCAAATTCATAAAAATTGCTGTCACTAATTACTTGTGTGACCTTGGGCAAGTTACTTCACTGTATAATAAGAGGGCACCTGTCTATTGTTTCACATCAACTTAGATAGATGATGCCAGAATATTTTCAAAATGCACCTATCTAAGGTAAGGTAACCCAACTTACCTTTGACTACTACAATCATAAATTAAATATAAACAAAAAGTTTGTAGAATTCCATTGGAGTCAAGGACTGTAATCTTGAAGTCATAAGTCTAACTATATCTGTCTTCATTTCCTTGCGCCTTTCCTGAGAGTATAGGGACTAGCGCATCAATTTTTGACCAAAGTCATAAAAATAAGAAATAGTATTAAAACTTAATCTTTATAAATCTATATTTTTGCAGGTCATATTTGAACTTAAATCATTTCAAATTTTTAGTGCTCTGTAAAGTTGAAATATTCACAAAATTTTGATATTCACTTTTCCCAATGACAATTAAAATGACATAGCTCAGGAGACTTATTTTACTCTAAGTTCTTTGATTTAAGTAGGAAAAAGAGCAGCAGGATTCAAAGCCAAATTCAATGATAGGCTGGATGGGAAAAATTGTCCATCATGCTTTAATATTGTGACTAGTTTTTCATTTTCCAGACTTGCACAGGGACTTACACAGTCAGTTCTGTATTAGCTCTATTGACTTGAAAACATCTTTTTATTTTTTAGGTTTTTGTAAAACAATGGGGTTAAGTGGCTTGCCCAAGGCCACACAGCTAGGTAATTAAGTGTCTGAGGTCAGATTTGAACTGAGGTACTCCTGACTCCAGGGCTGGTGCTCTATCCACTGTGCCACCTAGCTGCCCCAAAAACCATCTTTTAAAACAAGGATTTTTAATCTGAAATCTAGGGAAATCATTATGAATTTCAAAGGGAGGTCTGCAAATAAAAACACAGAAAAAGAGACAGAGACAGAAACAAAGAAACAAAGAAATTTCTGTTCTTGTCTGGCCACTCCTATATCTTCTCTATATCTAAATATAGGTGTAAGTTTACGGATGTGTATAAGTGTGGGTTTATACACAACACACACACATATAAATATATATGTATATATATATATACATAATATACTTATATTTACTCATACATATATATGTATATATTTCCTATCCAAGTTCATGGATATGTCAACATATGTTTATTCCTTTGCCTTCCCTTCTATATGCATGGATGTGATAGTTGAAACATGAGAGGAGATCACTAGGAGGAAAACTGGGATATACCCTTATAAAGAGAAAGAGATACTGATAATGATCAATCAAGGAAGTGATTAGACAAAATGACATAATCTTTTATTAAAAACCTGCTATGAGCCAGAAAATTCAGGAATATATCATTTGATCCTACAACCATTCAGGGAGGTAAGTGCTATTATTATTTATTTCTATTATACAATTCTATTATACAATATGGAAGATATTAACCTTACTTCACATTGTTGAAGCAAAGGATTCTGGGAAGACTCCATCATGTCCCTATTCCCAACTTGCTATATTAGACACTACTAGGAGTTTCTCTTTAGGCGATATACAAGATTCTCTCTCTTAGTTGAGTTATCTTGTTCCCAATGAAAGACTTCCCTCATTCTTCAATATCTGGTATATATTCTGTTCCATGATTTCTATTTAGCTATAATTTGAAAAATGGATTTTTTTTTTTACTATTTACTAAGTGTGTTTATTATTGATCTGGATTTATGTGAGGGGGGGAGATAAGCCTTGTAGATACAGCTTGAGGTTTCCCTTGCTTCCAAAATGACAAAGTCATCATAAATTAGCTGGAAACTGATCATATTCCCTGGGCTAATGATGTTTAAGGGAGCAGGCATATAAACTTCAGGTCTTTCTTTGATGAGAGAATAATGGCTTCTGGCCCAACATCTTGGTTCTCCTGTTGACACTGCATATGTGTGGGGTAAACCTTGAACTGAAATTTAGGATTTCTTTGTATTATAAATGCAGGCAAGAAAAACAAATGCCACAGGGTCCATGTCACACACACACACACACACACACACACACACACACACACACACTCACACAGATCATAAAAATTTCTATATTAAAGAGAGGCTTTGTTTACTTTATTGCTGCATTCATTTCATTTTTTCCAACAGACAAAAATATATTTTTTCCCAGTATCTATCAAGTTTTTCTTAGTTCATGTCTGGTCTTGGTCACTAAATATTTGAAGAGGTCACCTTTGGTACTCCAAATTCTGAGAGAGACATAAAAATTGAACCTTGTGATTATGACTTTAAAACATACAGTTTAAATAGCAAATTTACCAAGAAGACTTTTGACAGGATCTAATCTTCACTGAATTTTGGCAAGGTTTCATTGAGGGATTAATATTGAATGGGAAGGATTATCTAAATGCCTTGGTAACTCCACTGAAAATTAAACCAATTATATAGATGTTTTTCCTATGGGAAATAAAGCAATCTTAATGATTAAACTTTGCCCTCAAGTGACTAAAAGGATTTGATATTTTGATGTTTCAGCAAACATTGGACCTTAGCCCACTCACCTCCTCTCGTTCAAACAGTAAGTCTTGTGTCATTTGCTCAGAAGAATCTGTCATATATACATATAAATGTAAATATATATACATACATATAAACATATATACACATGTCAAGGGAGATTCTAAAGCTTTCAGTATTACTTCCCTCATCTAAATCATGAAATTTACTTTCTCTAAAATGCTAACACAAACAAGAAAGTTTCCTAATTTAAGGAACATAACTTTGGTGTCACAGAAATTAAGGGAACTATAAAATAAGCTATCCTGAAATTATCATTATACATTTGAGACTTAAAGCACCCAAAGGTCTTCTAGTCCAATATTTTCATAAGAATAATAAGACCTGAGAAGTCATTTTCCTAAGATCACACAGTTAATAAATAATAAAGCTAGATCTATAGCCTAAATCTTCAATTTCCTCTGAACTCTGACTCTAATGTCCAAAAAAGCAATTAATAATAGTAAAAAAATAAATTACTGTTATTTCTTTAGACTCAAAGTTGGAAACATTTGATACAGTTTCTCATTTGAGCTTCATAATAATGAGAGAAATGCTTTGTTCAGACCACTAATCTGTCCCAATCAATATTAATCAATTTGCTATTTTACATAAATCACATAGGTCCATAATAGTAGGCCTTTATTGAAGACCTCAAACTTTAATCAAACATTCAACCATTTGTGTTTACTAGTTATGAAACTAGCTTAAACAACCATAATAATGCTGAAAAAGCTATTTTTCATTTGTTTTGTTCAAATTCCACGTCCAAAACCAATGTGAGTAGAATGTCTTGATACTCTGGAAAGTCTCCCAACTTAATTTTGTACCTCCAGAATATTCTTTTTTATCCAATGTGAGTAGGCGATCATTTTATAGTCACAGTCACCAAAGATAACTCTTGCTTTACTCATCTTATGACCAATTACTCAGCAGAGATAATCCATGACCATTCTGATGATATACCATGTTTCAGCTGATACAATTTTTGACTCGCTAAAAACAATCTGTCAACCAATGGGATTTTAGTATTTTCTATTGCCACTCCAGATGTCCAGATATTTAATC